>NC_084632.1:31532483-31629983 GCF_033978795.1 Nerophis ophidion | reverse complement strand
GCCGACAATTATTTTATCGCACATTTGCGTATGTTGTTTATATGCTTTTATTTTGTTAACGCCTTTTCTTAAAAAGATGGCGCCGCCCGGATTGGCTTCGGGGTCGAGGGGCTCTTGGTAAAGCTGGAACATTTGGCAAAAATACCGGACAATTCTGCAAATTTCATGGCTGGCTAACAGCGTGGTCACTCAATTCTGAATGTGGATAGATCGGGCCGTTTTGGACTGAATGACGCGTGCTTGCTAGACCGGCTAGCTAGCATGGGAATAGTTTGGCGGCTACATCCAGCGGCCTGTGAAGCAGCGGAGTATATGTGTTGTCTGTCTATTTATGAATAATGCAGACAAGGAGTGTTGGCTGAGTTCTTAACGTTTGCTTTCAGAGCGTGCATATCACAACATACAAGATGCCGTCATGGCGACACAACCTATACCGGGCTATACCGTCACTCCTGTTGCATGCTGGGTAGGGTAGTTCTTTTTTTCCCTGGCTCATAACATCACAATATAGTACCATGTATATGCGTTCAGTTTATCAAAGCACCAAGCAAACAATCGGAAAATTCCCATCATATCAATTCCTAGATATGGTCATAATTATTTTAAGTTCACTACGCAGACTAAACACAACATTATTAATATTGCTACCACAGATAATTTGATCAAAAATTCCCTAAAACAGCCCACTACCTATAATATAGTTTTTTTTACACATAAGATCCCCGATAAAAAAAAATGTTTCTGCTGTTACCTCAGAAATTGCCTGTTCAGATGTTATGATTGTGGCTTAGAGATTTGTATGTAGATTATATTTATTTTCCATAACAAACAGGATAACTTAAATACCCTGGCAGTGGCAATAAGCTTAAATGTTTGTATTTACATTTTTTGAGTTGATTTTCATAAAATATGCTATTTAACTGCTACTGTTTAACAAGGACTGATTTAAATTGTGTTTGCACAACAAATGTTTTGGCGCTTTTGTTCATGTGGGAGAATATTCCAATAAAGGTGCATTACACACTACTTTTGAATTCATTATTGGGCTTTGTGTATACAATGCAGTTGATCGCGATTAATCGGAGAAATAGTGCGATTAACTTCGATTAAAATGTTTAATCGTTGCCCAGCCCTAATATATACACATATATGCGACTTCCCGCCTTCCGCCCGAATGCAGCTAAGATAGGCTCCAACGACCCCCCGCGACCCCATAAGGGACAAGCGGTAGAAAATGTATATATGTGTGTATATATATATATATATATATATATTTATTTATTTACACTATGCAAATATAAAAAAACGTAAGCTTTTAGTTAATTTTTTTAATGCATTTTTTTTGTTTGTAATTGGTTTTTAATATTCATGATTTACTCCGACAAGCGGTAGAAAATGTATATATGTGTGTATATATATATATATATATATATATATTTATTTATTTACACTATGCAAATATAAAAAAACGTAAGCTTTTAGTTAATTTTTTTAATGCATTTTTTTTGTTTGTAATTGGTTTTTAATATTCATGATTTACTCCAAGATATTACAGTATTTCTCTATATACATATTTATTAATTTTTTTTAATACAGTTTGGCCAAAGGGGGTGCATTTCAATTTCTTACACACACTTGTTATTACATATGTTGGCCAGACGGGGAGCACTTTCCTGCTGGCTCCGCTGTGAACGGGACTGTCGCTGCTGTGTTGGATCCGCTTTGGACTGGACTCTTGCGACTGTGTTGGATCCATTATGGATTGAACTTTCACAGTATCATGTTAGACCCGCTCGACATCCATTGCTTTCCTCCTCTCCAAGGTTCTCATAGTCATCATTGTCACCGATGTCCCACTGGGTGTGAATTTTTCCTTGCCCTTATGTGGGCCTACCGAGGATGTCGTAGTGGTTTGTGCAGCCCTTTGAGACACTAGTGATTTAGGGCTATATAAGTAAACATTGATTGATGATTGATTGATACAATTTGAAAAATCCCTCCTTTTTGGGCCAAGCCTAATTTTGATAGATTTCACCACCACGGGTGCAAATGAGACATTTTCTATTAGATGGACCATGGTTTATGTCCTAACTTGTTCACCGGTCCTCATATGGAAGGTACTTTTCCTTGTTGACGTCTCAAGAGGGTTTGATTGATTGATTGATTGATACTTTTATTAGTAGATTGCACAGTAGAGTACATATTCCGTACAATTGACCACTAAATGGTAACACCCGAATAAGTTTTTCAACTTGTTTAAGTCGGGGTCCACGTTAATTAATTCATGGTGGACACACACACACACACACACACACACACACACACACACACACACACACACACACACACACACACACACACACACACACACACACACACTGGTTGTCATTTGTAATAGGGACCAAGTTTTTGATCATCACTTGGGGGACCCCCCTTTGAGGGCATAAAAAAATAGATAAGATGGCCACTGCCCAGTTAGCTCATACACGTCTATAAATCTCTGGATGGATGAAGTAATGTGCTGATCATTCTTACTGTGGACCCTGGGGAAAAAAGAGTTAATATGGTTCATGGGGACCAAATTTAAATAATATTGCATAATTCACAGAAATTTGTACGTGAGTGCTATGGAACATTTAAAAAAAAAAAAAAATCTAATTAAATATGACTCAGAATACAGCACTACAGATGTCCTCTTTTAGGAAGTTTCACCACTTAAATGTTAAAGCAAATCCTGCATCTTCTGTGAAAACTGCTATTTAGCAGTAATGAAGTTGTCTGCAACTCCAACTACCATATAAAGAAGGATGGAAAATTCTGAATGTGAATCATACTTTATGGTAATAATGTTTAATAATCGTGCTGTATGAAAATGTCATCCTAAGGAACACTGAACCAGATTTTGTTTTTGGAAAAATATATTACTTTAACTAAGGATGGATACCATACAGAATCACAGTAAAGGTTTCCCTTTTAGGGGACCTGTTTTTTTGTCCCCATACCGTCAGAGGTCCCCTAAAGGTGACTCTGTAAACAAACCGATGTCCCCACTACGTAAGCATTGCCAGAACACACACATACACCCCCCCCACACACACACAAACCACAGCCGTCCGCACAGCTATTTGAATCAACACACACTTGGTGGTGCTGTGTTATGACTCTCTCTTGAAGTCTGCTGCTCTCAAGACTTCAAAAGGCAAACACAGCACAAGACTTCATTTAGATTTCAGCACGCAGACAAGCCCAAAGGGAGTGTGTGTTCAGGTATGCGTTGAGCGGTTTTGGTGGTAATATTGCTCTACTGCCGTCTAACAACAATAGTAATATACTGCAAAAGTTTTGCAGTTATATCTTGTGCACTGTGTGTGTATGTGCACTGTAGGGATGGACAAAATGGCCTAAAATCTATATTGCAATCTGTATAACAGTCTCCTGTTATGATGATATACAAGTATATCACTGTATATTATTTGGCATATAAATGACAATAGAAATAGAAACGGGTTAGAGTGGATTCAAAATGGGTTGCAAAGGATCCTAATTGAGCTGCTGAAATATGCAGTACTGTGTCACTTCCAGTTGTATTGTTTCTCAAAACCACTATTACTCTACCGTGTTTTTCGGATTATAAGCCGCAGTTTTTTTCATAGTTTGGCCGGGGGTGCGACATATACTCCGGAGCAATTCATGAGTGAAATTATTAACACATTAACGTAAAATATCCATCCATCCATCCATCTTCTTCCGCTTATCCGAGGTCGGGTCGCGGGGGCAGCAACCTAAGCAGGGAAGCCCAGACTTCCCTCTCCCCAGCCACTTCGTCTAGCTCTTCCCGGGGGATCCCGAGGCGTTCCCAGGCCAGCCGGGAGACATAGTCTTCCCAACGTGTCCTGGGTCTTCCCCGTGGCCTCCTACCGGTTGGACGTGCCCTAAACACCTCCCTCAGGAGGCGTTCGGTTGGCATCCTGACCAGATGCCCGAACCACCTCATCTGGCTCCTCTCGATGTGGAGCAGCAGCGGCTTTACTTTGAGTTCCTCCCGGATGACAGAGCTTCTCACCCTATCTCTAAGGGAGAGCCCCGCCACACGGCGGAGGAAACTCATTTCGGCCGCTTGTACCCGTGATCTTATCCTTTCGGTCATGACCCAAAGCTCATGACCATAGGTGAGGATGGGAACGTAGATCGACCGGTAAATTGAGAGCTATGCCTTCTGGCTCAGCTCCTTCTTCACCACAACGGATCGGTACAACGTCCGCATTACTTAAGACGCCGCACCGATCCGCCTGTCGATCTCACAATCCACTCTTCCCCCACTCGTGAACAAGACTCCTCGGTACTTGAACTCCTACACTTCGGGCAGGGTCTCTTCCCCAACCCGGAGATGGCACTCCACCCTTTTCCGGGAGAGAACCATGGACTCGGATTTGGAGGTGCTGATTCTCATTCCGGCCGCTTCACACTCGGCTGCGAACCGATCCAGTGAGAGCTGAAGATCCCGGCCAGATGAAGCCAACAGGACCACATCGTCTGCAAAAAGCAGAGACCTAATCCCGCGGCCACCAAACCGGAACCCCTCAATGCCCTGACTGCGCCTAGAAATTCTGTCCATAAAAGTTAAGAACAGAATCGGTGACAAAGGGCAGCATTGACGGAGTCCAACCCTCGTAAAATATCAAATATTATTATTTATCTCATTCGCGGAAGAGACAAAGAAAATGTCAGCAATCGTCACACACACGTCAACCAATAAGAATTCGGCGGGGGAGGGTCATGGCAGAAGTGCATTGTGGGTCATGGAATGCTAACTGCTATATGCTACTGCCGTAGCTATTAAAATGAATCATTTCATCGTTGGCGGTAATTTATAAAAATCGAGAAGGGCTGAACAAAAATGGCACCGAAAAGGAAATCATGTACTGCAGATTACAAGCTGGATGTAGTGAAATATGCAGCAGAAAACGACAACAAGAAGCTGCGCATACCTTTGAAGTTGGCAGAGTTGTTTAGAAGCGACATCGAGGAAGAACATTTCATGGGATTTATCGATTAGGAGTGACAAATTGTTTGGTAAACGTATAGCAGGTTCTATATGTTATAGTTATTTGAATGACTCTTACCATAATATGTTATGTTAACATACTAGGCACCTCCTCAGTTGGTTATTTATGAGTCATATAACGTACACTTATTCAGCCTGTTGTTCACTGTTCTTTATTTACTTTTAATTGCCTTTGGTGTTGGATTTTATCAGATAAATTTCCCCCCAAAATGCGACTTATACTCCAGTTCGACGTATATATGTTTTTTTTCCTTCTTTATTATGCATTTTCGGGTGGTGCGACGTATACTCCGGAGCGACTTATAATCCGAAAAATACGGTACTTGCTTATTCACTGTTAACATCCGGTTATTTTCTGTTGTAACATGGTTCTATCAACACTTTTGTTAAAATATAATAAACACTTATTCTTTTGTTATTTGGACTCTTTATATTTACTTTTGGGCAATACTACAAATTGGGTATCAATACAGCACCAAGTAGTACCAGGAGCATTAAGTTAAAGTTAAAGTACCAATGATTGTCACACACACACTAAGTGTGGTGAAATGTGTCCTCTGCATTTGACCCATCCCCTTGATCACCCCCTGGGAGGCGAGGGGAGCAGTGGGCAGCAGCGGCGCCACGCCCGGGTATCGTTTTTGGTGATTTAACCCCCAATTCCAACCCCTTGATGCTGTGTGTCAAGCAGGGAGGTAATGGGTCCCATTTTTATAGTCTTTGGTATGACTCACAACATACTGATCTCAGGGCGGACACTCTAACTACTAGGCCACTGATTATTGGCTATAGCAATACTTTGATTTATTAATTGAAACTTTTATTAGTAGATTGCACAGTACAGTACATATTCCGTACAATGGACCACTAAATGGTAACACCCAAATAAGTTTTTGAACTTGTTTAAGTCGGGGTCCATGTTAATCAATTCATGGTAATACTGATACCCAAAATGTTTCAAGATCGTTTAATGACTTAGTTTCTGATAACAATTCTAATCAGGCAGAAACACAGAATAGCTGTGTAATAATATCAATTAAATGTAAATTATTTCCGATTTTCTCTGATTTAATGGGTTTGGTTGTTGCCCTTTTGCCTTTTTTCCCCAGGCATTTATTTCTCAAGTTTGGAAAGAATAACAAAAACGTAAACATTTTTTAAGATAATAAAAAATACTGATCTTACAATTGCTAATATACTTGGTATCATTACTGTTGATATCTTCACATAAAACAAAGAACAACAACAAGAAAAGAAAAAAAAAAACACTCATTTGAGCAATGATTGAGCCGAAAGGGTGTAGGTTGAAGCAACGCTTATATGAACCTACCACATCACAACAAGAACAAGGTTCAAAATATATAAAATCTAAAACATGCTTCACTTATATTACTTTTTTTTTTTAAACAATATATAAGCAACATATATGTAGCACACGTCTCATATACACAGTTTAACATTTAAATCAAACATATACATTTGTACACTTATATATATATATATTATATATACACAATTTATTTAAATTCCATATAAAGTGGTAATATATACATTTGAATATAACCTATATGTATAATTATGAAATCATAAATTGTATTTATATATATATATATTATTGTCTTTCTAAAACAATGTTTGCTCTTCTTTCTTATATTTACTAATGATAAATGATTTAAAAAGCTTTTTAAACTGGTTTATGTTGGTGCTGTGTTTTATTTCATCCTTTAAACAGTTCCATATTTTATCCTCTGCTATTGTTATACTCATTTGTTTCAGCGTTGTTCTACAATATTGGATCTTAAAAAGTAGTTCTCCTCTTAAATTATAATTCCCTTCTCTTTGTAAAAATCTTCTCTGTAACCCTGTGGGAAGTAAATCTTTACTTGCTTTATAAATCATTTGGGCAGTCTTGAGTTGGATGAGATCTGGTAGTTTTAAATCAGATGTTTTGTATATTTGTATCCATACACCCATCTCTTTACATTCAAAAGTTGTATTGAGCTTAGCAGTTAGCATATCATCCCACTGTGTGCAATGTAGCATGTTTAACTATTCATCCTCCAGTAATAATGTTACTTGTCAAAAACATTATTTATTTGCCGACAAGGATGGTAGGTGCGGACTTAGAAGGTGGAAAGACATTAGCAAACTAGCTTGCTAGCAGGAATGCTACAGTGCAGGATAGGCAAATATAAGCTTTGGCTTCAGTATATTATATTCCTTTTACAGTCATTTTTTTTTTTTTTTCCTTTTGTGTGTTAATGTGTATGATTGTTAAATATGTCTAATCCGTACTGTTAAACTGGTCACACAAAATGGTTAATGGTTGATTATATGACCGAAATTAACTTATGTCATTCATTCATTCATTTATTCATTTATTCCGGATGCTTTTGACCGCTTGTCACAGTTTAATTTGCAAAGCTCAAATGTGTCATCTACATGCATTATCACCATATAATGATATTATTAAAAACTCTATCGTCAGCCAAATTCTTATTCTTTATTTCGTACATCGTGTATTTGGGCTGTGAATCTTTCAGCACCGCACGATTCGCTTTAATGCTTGGGATAACGATTCGATCCCAAATCGAGTTTCCATTCAAAACTAAAAATACATTCTTACTTTTTGATAACATTGATTGCACTTCTATGGTCAACTACATTCCTCCGTAACATATAAATAGCTGTGATACATTTATATATTACTTAAAATAAAATTGGTTTTGTTTACAGTTTTTTGCAGTGGCTAGGACACATTTCCCAAGACTTAGGTCACTTTTTCAAGCTCAACAGAAGTATAAAAGGCCTCAACTGAGGATCAATCATCATTGCTTTGGCACAAAATGCATTCAATGTCTACATATTTCAAATTTATTTTCTCACTTCGACACGAAAATCGCCAAAACTCTGTGTACTTACAGGCCAATTTTTAACTGTTAAACTTAAGTTCAAAACAATAAGATAATACAAAGTTGAATAAGACAGCAATTTGCTACATTTCTACAGTAACATTTTAATGAAATATATTTTTAATTGCAAAATTAAATGCTATAAAAACTAGAGATGTTCGACAATAATTGGACTACCGATATTATCAGTTGATAATATATAATATTGGAAATTATCGGTATCGGTTTGAAAAAGTAAAATGTATGACTTTTTAAAACGCCGCTATACGGAGTGGTACACGGACGTAGAGAGAAGTACAGAGCGCCAATAAACCTTAAAGGCACTGCCTTTGCGTGCCGGCCCAGTCACATAATATCTGCGGCTTTTCACACACACAAGTGAATGCAAGGCATACTTGGTCATCAGCCATACAGGTCACACTGAGGGTGGCCAAATAAACAACTTTTACACTGTTACAAATATGCGCCACACTGTGAACCCACACCAAACAAGAATGACAAACACATTTCGGGAGAACATCCTCACCGTAACACAAAATGAACACAACAGAAGAAATACCCAGAACCCCTTGCAGCACTAACTCTTCCGGGACGCTACAATTTTAAACCCCCTGCTTCTCCCTACCCATCAATGGACACGATATCACTCCTCGTGTTTCACTAATTAGTCCGACGTGTCGCCTCGATGGCGATGACAGAGTGGTTTAGGTATGTCGCTGAGGGTTTAATTCAGGATCGTGTGACTTACCTTCGGCTTGTACGCCGTCGTAAGCATGGACATCTCAACATTTTGTCCACGGACCGGTTTTGCCTGGCGAGGCGCAGGTGGCCTGGCGGACTTCTGGTTGTTGCGGCACACACAAATGAAGAAGAAGAGCAAAGCGATGGCCAATGGGATGGCCACACTGGGAACCAGAATGTACAAGATCTCCATGTTGCTGCCGCCGGACTTCTCTTTATGGTCTACAGGAAGCCACGGACAGAGTGGAATGAATAAGAGTATAAGCGGCGACAGAAAATATATCGATGATCCCTCACCACAAACGGGTATGTCACAGATCTCCATGCGGACCCCCTCATCCAGCGTGAAGCACCAGGGGGCCTCGTGTTTGTTTCCTGGGTTGCGGCAGTACGAGTGTCCGCCGTTGAGCTCTGGGTAGCGGACAGCCAGGAAGTTGTGGCTGTGAGGATACTGGGAGTTCCACGGCTGACATTGACGGCTGGACTTGGTCACGCTGACAGTGCCGCGGTATTCCGAGCCGCTGCTGTTGTAACACCTGTGGTCTGATGGAGACCGGAGAATAAGACATTGGAATTTACTTTGTGCTTTATCTCTTGGACTACTGATAAACGCTTCCATTGATATTCGATTCTCATGCTGGACAATGCTTTCCCCTCACAGATTTTGAGCAAATTATTATGACAACTACAGTGGTCTCTCGGTTTCTGTTATTGTAATCCGTTCAGTACATACTCTTTTAAAGGCCTACTGAAACCTACGACTACTGATCACGCAGTCTGATAGTTTATATATCAATGATGAAATATTAACATTGCAACACATGCCAATACGGCCTTTTTAGTTTACTAAATTGCAATTTTAAATTTCCCTCTAAGTGTCGTGTTGAAAACGTATTATGACTCGTGCGTTTGACGTCTCGGGTTGTAGCGGACATTATTTTCCAGCCCGATCCAAGCTATAAGTAGTCTGCTTTAATCGCATAATTACACAGTATTTTGGACATCTGTGTTGCTGAATCTTTTGCAATTTGTTCAATTAATAATGGAGAAGTCAAAGTAGAAAGATGGAAGTGGGAAGCTTTAGCCTTTAGCCACACAAACACACGGTGTTTCCTTGTTTAAAATTCCCGGAGGTGAAGCTTTACTATGGATCAGAGCGGTCAAGCGAACATGGATCCCGACCACAAACCGGCAGTTTTCGGTGAGAAAATTGTGGTAATAAGTCGGCTCTTACCGGATATTAGCAGAGCTTCTGTCCTGCTGCAGCTTCGTGACTTAATACAGAGACTCTGGCGTCAACACACCCATGTCCACACCCCTCTGACTTTAAGGCACTATTTAACTCACTAAAACACTAACAACACAATAGCAGATAAGGGATTTCCCAGAATTATCCTAGTAGATGTGTCTAAAAACATCTGAATTGCTCTCACTGCCCTCGCCTTTAATTTTTTATTAATATTATTTTTTCTATGTCTTCACTCTGAATTTCCTCATCCACGAATCTTTCATCCTGGCTCAAATTAATGGGGAAATTGTTGCTTTCTCGGTCCGAATAGCTATAGCTGCTGCTGGCTGTGATTATAAACAATGTGAGGATGTGAGGAGCCCTACAACCCGTGACGTCACGCGCACATCGTCTGCTACTTCCGGTAAAGGCAAGGCTTTTTTATTGGCAACCTAAAGTTGCGAACTTTATCGTCGATGTTCTCTACTAAATCCTTTCAGCGAAAATATGGCAATATCGCAAAATAATCAAGTATGACACATAGAATGGACCTGCTATCCCCGTTTAAATAAGGAAATCTCATTTCAGTAGGCCTTTAAATTGAAATGTTCTAAGCCTGCAACGTTTGCAATTATTACACCAGAAAAAATCTTATATTTGTTAAATGGACGTTGTTTCCGTAAAACTGCTGCAATAGAGGACACAATAGAGTGGTGCAACTCTTGGTGATGCAGATCACAGCGACAAGGTAGAAAAAAGCAAAAGGCCCAAAGAAGACAAAAGAGAGGTTTTGCGATTATTTCAGATTTCAACACCTGACTGGAACTTTGATAAGTGAAGCATTAGACTGCTGGTTGATAACTTTGTCTAAAAGTGTGGAAGTAACTCTGACAACTTCAATAAATTCCTCTACTTGCATTTCTTGGGGGGGAATTTTGCCTATCATTCACAATCCCGTTGTAAGACAAGAACACACATTTCTTACTGTTTTCCCTGCCTTCTGATTTGTAATACACGTTACAAAGTGGCTAACAATGAAGCTAATGGCAGTTCTCTATTGCGGCCTAAAAAAAAATCCCAAAACAGCCAACAGTACTTCATTTACGCTACTTGTCATGACCTGAATATTAACCAAGTATTAGCGATATTGTTATTAGACCAACTCTGCTCCCCTTTCGCCATATTTGCAGCCCGACAATACACATCCGGCTGTCTCAAAGGCGGAAACTCGCCACAAAATAACCGTAATCATTTTGCATAAACCACACCTCTCGTTCGGAATAACATTTCTTTCCAAATTCAATTCTGATTGATAAGTTTACATTAGGAATTTTTAATCTAATTGGGCCTTTATTCCGATAATTTGTGCCCATGTAAACATGGCTAACTGAGTCTCAGATTGTGGAGGTAATGTGAGTGTCTTACTTTTGTTGATAGGCTCCGTCATAGGAATTCCGATTCTTAGACAGTTGGCCGCCTCAGGACTGTCGGAGGCCGCCAGATCGTCACAGTTGGGCAGCTTCAGTCGCTTCAAGATGATCGGGTTCGAGCGAGCAATGATGTACTCCGTCTTGCACAAGTCGTTCTCCAGGATCTCACACTCGTCCTTGCACAGGTCCCGGGGTTTGTCATTCCCCGTGCTGCGGTCGCAGGTCGGGAAAGCGAAGTGGCAGAGGGACGGGATGGCGAACTGGGAGCAGCGGTCCGACAAATGGTTGGATGTCCCGATCATGGTGAACGCCGCTGCAGAGTCAAGATGAAAAGACACAACTATGATGGACAAAGCGTTTTTTTCCAAATTTTCTGACTTGAGGGGCTGCATGTAAAGTAATAGTATACATACAAAGCCCATACATCCATACATACATACATACATATATATATATATATATATACATACATACATGCATGCATACATACATACAGTATATTGTATATGTGTGTCCCTGTCCTTAGTACCCCAAAAGAGGGATGATCAGTTTAATAAATACCACACACTTTGAGACTTCTGTACACTCTCAAAAATAGAGATACTAGACAAGTTTTTGGCCAGAATTATACCTTTTTAACAGGGGTGTCAGACTCGTTTTCATTGAGGGCCACATCACAGTTACGGCTGTCCGAAGAGGGCCGCTTTTAACAGTCAATTATTTGTGAATATAAATGTATAAGGATTCACCTTATAATATTGTTACACCCAGAATATGTATTTAATAAAATGTGTAGATTTCCATCCATCCATCAATCTTCTTCCGCTTATCCGAGGTCGGGTCGCGGGGGCAACAGCCTAAGCAGGGAAACCCAGACTTCCCTCTCCCCAGCCACTTCGTCTAGCTCTTCCCGGGGGATGCCGAGGCGTTCCCAGGCCAGCCGGGAGACATAGTCTTCCCAACGTGTCCTGGGTCTTCCCCGTGGCCTCCTACCGGTTGTACGTGCCCTAAACACCTCCCTAGGGAGGCGTTTGGGTGGCATCCTGACCAGATGCCCGAACCACCTCATCTGGCTCCTCTCCATGTGGAGGAGCAGCGGCTTTACTTTGAGTTCCTCCCGGATGGCAGAGCTTCTCACCCTATCTCTAAGGGAGAGCCCCGCCACACGGCGGAGGAAACTCATTTTGGCCGCTTGTACCCGTGATCTTATCCTTTCAGTCATGACCCAAAGCTCATGACCATAGGTGAGGATGGGAACGTAGATCGACCGGTAAATTGAGAGCTTTGCCTTCCGGCTCAGCTCCTTCTTCACCACAACGGATCGGTACAACGTCCGCATTACTGAAGACGCCGCACCGATCCGCCTGTCGATCTCACGATCCACTCTTCCCCCACTCGTGAACAAGACTCCTAGGTACTTGAACTCCTCCACTTGGGGCAGGGTCTCCTCCCCAACCCGGAGATGGCATTCCACCCTTTTCCGGGCGGGAACCATGGACTCGGACTTGTGTGTAGATTTTGCAGCAAAAAAACCTGGCAGTTCAGTCACCAGAATTTTACAGTAAAACTTACAATGATTTTTACAGCATATTAATGTAAATTTTTTTTTTTTTTTAAATTGCTGTATAATTCTGCTGACCGAGCTTCCAGATTTTTTATTTTAATTAGTATCTTTTTTTTTACCATAAAAGCTAATCATTTTTACAGTGTACAATTTGATGGATTAGTTGCTTTGCAATCATAAGTCAAGTAAATATTTAAGTTTTTTGTTTTTGTTTTTTTTTAATCTTAAAGGGGGACTGCACTTTTTGGGGGAGTTTTGCTTATCGTAAATAATCATTATGAGAGACTAGAACACAGGTCTATTTTTTATTTTATTTTTTTAAGCCTTTTTCAAAATAAATAAATACATTTATTAACCAGATGCGGCTAATAGGAATAACCGTTTTAGCCTTCAAAGCCCTTTAAGAAAACTTCAAAATCCTCAACAACGTTTTATATACACACTGCAAGTATATCTATGATTTAGTAATAGAGCCATTCAAAACAATAAATAATCCCTTTAATCCCAGGAACAACATTCCTACCGTCAAGCATGGTGGTGATAATATTATGCTCTGGGCCTGTTTTGCTGCCAAAGGTACTGGTGCTTTACAGAGAGTAAATGGGATAATGAAAAAGGAGGATTGCCTCCAAATTCTTCAGGACAACCTAAAATCATCAGCCCGGAGGTTGGGTCTTGGGCGCAGTTGGGTGTTCCAAAAGGACAATGACCCCAAACACACGTCAAAAGTGGTAAACTAATGACTAAATCAGACTAAAATGAAGGTTTTAGAATGGCCTTCCCAAAGTCCTGACTTAAACATGTGGACAATTCTGAAGAAACAAGTCCATGTCAGAAAACCAACACATTTAGCTGAACTGCACCAATTTTGTAAGGAGGAGTGGTCAAAAATTCAACAAGAAGCTTGTGGATGGCTACCAAAAGCGCTTTATTGCAGTGAAAAATGCCAAGGGACATTTAACCAAATATTAACATTGCTGTATGTATTATTTTGACCCAGCAGATTTGCTCACATTTTCAGTCGACCCATAATAAATTCATAATAACCAAACTTCATGAATGTTTTTTGTGACCAACAAGTATGTGCATTCCACCCTTTTCCGGGCGAGAACCATGGACTCGAACTTGGAGGTGCTGATTCTCATTCCGGTCGCTTCACACTCGGCTGCGAACCGATCCAGTGAGAGCTGAAGATCCCGGTCAGATGAAGCCATCAGGACCACATCATCTGCAAAAAGCAGAGACCTAATCCTGCGGTCACCAAACAGGAACCCCTCAACGCCTTGACTGCACCTAGAAATTCTGTCCATAAAAGTTATGAACAGAATCGGTCACAAAGGACAGCCTTGGCGGAGTCCAACCCTCACTGGAAATGTGTTCGAGTTACTGCCGGCAATGCGGACCAAGCTTTGGCACTGATCATACAGGGAACGGACTGCCACAATAAGAGAGTCCGATACCCCATACTCTCTGAGCACTCCCCACAGGACTTCCCGAGGGACACGGTCGAATGCCTTCTCCAAGTCCACGAAGCACATGTAGACTGGTTGGGCAAACTCCCATGCACCCTCAAGAACCCTGCCGAGAGTATAGAGCTGGTCCACAGTTCCACGACCAGGACGAAAACCACACTGTTCCTCCTGAATCCGGGTTAGGGAGGAGACCCTGCCCCAAGTGGAGGAGTTCAAGTACCTAGGAGTCTTGTTCACGAGTGGGGGAAGAGTGGATCGTGAGATCGACAGGCGGATCGGTGCGGCGTCTTCAGTAATGCGGACGTTGTACCGATCCGTTGTGGTGAAGAAGGAGCTGAGCCGGAAGGCAAAGCTCTCAATTTACCGGTCGATCTACGTTCCCATCCTCACCTATGGTCATGAGCTTTGGGTCATGACCGAAAGGATAAGATCACGGGTACAAGCGGCCGAAATGAGTTTCCTCCGCCGGGTGGCGGGGCTCTCCCTTAGAGATAGGGTGAGAAGCTCTGCCATCCGGGAGGAACTCAAAGTAGAGCCGCTGCTCCTTCACATCGAGAGGAGCCAGATGAGGTGGTTCGGGCATCTGGTCAGGATGCCACCCGAACGCCTCCCTAGGGAGGTGTTTAGGGCACGTCCAACCTGTAGGAGGCCACGGGGAAGACCAAGGACACGTTGGGAAGACTATGTCTCCCGGCTGGCCTGGGAACGCCTCGGGATCCCCCAGGAAGAGCTAGACGAAGTGGCTGGGGAGAGGGAAGTCTGGGTTTCCCTGCTTAGGCTGTTGCCCCCGCGACCCGACCTCGGATAAGCGGAAGAAGATGGATGGATGGATGAAGTATGTGCTCTAATTACTCTATCACAAAAAAATAAGAGTTGTAGAAATTATTGAAAACTTAAGACAGCCATGACATTATGTTCTTTACAAGTATATGTAAACTTTTGATCACGACTGTATATGCAGCCTTATGTAATATTCAGAGTGACCTTCACTGCAGTACAGTTAGTGAATCAAGTGTACTATCATAATTGTTCCGCCATGTCTCTATACAGTAACTGGGGTGACTTTTGATTCAGTTGTTCTTTTTCAATAGAGAAATATTTCTCACCACACTGATATAGATACTTCAAAAAATCCTTCATTCATAAACTTTATTCACATCACTTGTACTATATACTTTCCCCCATGTTTGTCCGTTTAAATCATTCTCTAAGGCCATAATTATTTTTGTATTGTTTGATAATATCCTTTTTTGTCCCTCTAAAGTTCTCATTGTATATTGTGAAGACTGAAAGATGATCAGTAATATCCATGATTAACAAACCACTCTTTGTATAGTTATTAAAGTCATTGATGATGTCAATTAAAGTAACACTATGTTCTGTTATTCTGCTTGCTTTAGTACTTTTTGGGTAGAGGCTCACACTGTTCATTATGTTTATGAAGTGATCAATTGCTTTTTGCTTATTTGGGTTCAGAAGATCAATGTATAAGTCTCCACATATATAAAACATGTTTTGGTTAAGTTAAGTTAAAGTTAAAGTACCACTGATAGTCACACAAACACCAGGTGCGGTGAAATTACCCTCCGCATTTGACCCAGCCCCTTGTTCCACCCCCTGGGAGGTGAAAGGAGCAGTGAGCAGCAGTGGTGGCCGCGCCCGGGAATCATTTATGGTGATTTAACCCCCAATTTCAACCTTTAATGCTGAGTGCCAAGCAGGGAGGTAAAGGGTCCCATTTTTATAGTCTTTGGTATGACTCGGCCGGGGTTTGAACTCACAACCTACCGATCTCAAGGCGGACACACTAAGGCAGTGGTTCTCAAATGGGGGTACGCTTCCCCCTAGGGGTACTTGAAAGTATGCCAAGACGTACGTGAGATTTTTTTTTTAAATATTCTAAAAATAGCCACAATTCAAAAATCCTTTATAAATATATTTATTGAATAATAATTCAACAAAATATGAATGTAAGTTCATAAACTGTGAAAAGAAATACAACAATGCAATATTCAGTGTTGATAGCTAGATTTTTTGGGGACATGTTTCATAAATATTGATGTCAAAGATTTATTTTTTTGTGAAGAAATGTTTAGAATTAAGTTCATGAATCCAGATGGATCTCTATTACAATCCCCAAATCATTGAAAAGACAATGATTTGCAAATCCTTTTCAACCCATATTCAATTGAATGCACTACAAAGACAAGATACTTGATGTTAAACTCATAAACTTTAAATTTTTTTTGCAAACAATAATTAACTTAGAATTTCATGGCTGCAACACGTGCCAAAGTAGTTGGGAAAGGGCATGTTCACCACTGTGTTACATCACCTTTTCTATTAACAACACTCAATAAACGTTTGGGAACTGAGGAAACTAATTGTTGAAGCTTTGAAAGTGGAATCCTTATCCATTCTTGTTTTATGTAGAGCTTCAGTCATTCAACAGTCCGGGGTCTCCGCTGTTGTATTTTACGCGTCATAATACGCCACACATTTTCCATGGGAGACAGGTATGGACTGCAGACGGGCCAGGAAAGTACCCGCACTCTTTTTTTATGAAGCCACGCTGTTGTAACACGTGCTGAATGTTGGTTGGCATTGTCTTGCTGAAATAAGCAGGGGCGTCCATGAAAAAGACGGCGCTTTGATGGCAGCATATGTTGTTCCAAAACCTGTATGTACCTTTCAGCATTAATGGTGCATTCATAGATGTGTAAGTTACCCATGCCTTGGGCACTAATACACGCCCATACCATCACAGATGCTGGCTTTTGAACTTGATGTCGATAACATGGCTCGCCTCCCCTTTGGTCCGGATGACACAATGTCGAATATTTCCAAAAACAATTTGAAATGGGGACTCGTCAGACCACAGAACACCATTCCACTTTGCATCAGTCCAACTTAGATGATCTCGGGCCCAGAGAAGCCGGCGGCGTTTCTGGATGTTGTTGATAAATGGCTTTCGCTTTGCATAGTAGAGCTTTAACTTGAACTTAGAGATGTAGCGACGAACTGTATTTATTGACAGTGGTTTTCTGAAGTGTTCCTGAGCCCATGTGGTGATATCCTTTAGAGATTGATGTCGGTTTTTGATACAGTGCCGTCTGAGGGATCGAAGGTCACGGTCATTCAATGTTGGTTTCCTGCCATGCCGCCTACTTGGAGTGATTTCTCCAGATTCTCTGAACCTTTCCATGATATTATGGACCGTAGATGTTGAAATCCCTAAATTTCTTGCAATTGCACTTTGAGAAACGTTGTTCTTAAACTGTTTGACTATTTGCTCACACAGTTGTGGACAAAAGGGTGTACCTCGCCCCATCCTTTCTTGTGAAAGAAAAGGATGGAGCATTTTTTGGGAAGCTATTTTTATACCCAATCATGGCACCCACCTGTTATTGCCACCTTTCCCAACTTCTTTGTCGCGTGTTACTGGAATCAAATTTTAAAGTTAATGATTATTTGCACAAAAAAAAAAGTTTATCAGTTTGAACATCAAATATGTTGTCTTTGTAGCATATTCAACTGAATATGGGTTGAAAATGATTTGCAAATCATTGTATTCATTTTATATTTACATCCAACACAAATTCCCAACTCATATGGAAACGGGGTTTGTACGTATTGTGTATTGTTTTATTATTGTTACGTGTTACAAAACATAAAAAAACTGTATTTTGTAAAACAGGTTGAATAATCCTGTGAGTTAAGTGAAATATGTTATGATTTAGTGGACATAATGGAAATAAAGTGAAAATAAGCCCATCATGGTGTACCACTCACCTGTAATCTGGGTCTCAATCTCCCCCTGCATCTGCAAGGAGTCAACAAAGATGCTGCGGTTGCCGATGAAACGGGCGCAGGCGATGCCTCTGTACGGCTGGCAGAACCCCTCTTCATCAAAATCCTCCCTAACACATACAAAACGGCCAAAGAAAGAACGCAAAAGTTAATATCTGCACGTGCTATTACACAATCAGCCCACAAGAGGTCCCTCTTTGAATGAATATGAGAAAAGCAACAATTGTAAATGTGAGCTGAGAGTATTAGTGCAGAGCCACTGAAGTCAAAAGGCCACAAATCTCAGTTCAGGGTATAAAACTACAAGAAGAATTTGAGTTAAAATTCCTGCCTTTATTCCTGTTTATGGCAGCGACATGTCATCATGAGCCATAATGTGAAACATGTGCCCAGAGGAGAGATGGGGGAGGGATGTGGTGATGATGTTTTCACGACTACACGTTTACACATTCTCTCTACTTAATAGTCACTCTTCATTACAACTGAGTTCCTTATTTCTTTTATTTTAATCTTTTTTACAAACACTTTGGTGCATACAGTGGGGCAAAAAAGTATTTAGTCAGCCACCGATTGTGCAAGTTCTCCCACTTAAAATGATGATAGAGGTCTGTAATTTTCATCATAGGTACACTTCAACTGTGAGAGACAGAATGTGAGAAAAAAAATCCAAGAATTCACATTGTAGGAATTTTGAAGAATTTCTTTGTAAATTATGGTAGAAAATAAGTATTTGGTCAACCATTCAAAGCTCTCACTGATGGAAAGAGGTTTTGGCTCAAAATCTCACAATACATGGCCCCATTCATTCTTTCCTTAACACGGATCAATAGTCCTGTCCCCTTAGCAGAAAAACAGCTCCAAAGCATGATGTTTCGCCCCCCATGCTTCACAGTAGGTTTGGTGTTCTTGGGATGCAACTCAGTATTCTTCTTCCTCCAAACACGACGAGTTGAGTTTATACCAAAAAGTTCCATTTTGGTTTCATCTGATCACATGACATTCTCCCAATCCTCTGCTGTATCATTCATCTATCCATTTTGGTAAAAACTCAAAAGGTTTAAGTGAGACCTACATAGAGGTTTTTGTTTCATGTGCCTATGACATTCCTAATGGGAGTTAGAGGCAGTTTTGTCTGCGTTTTCTTCGTAGGGGGCGGTAGAGCGCAATTTTGATGTTTGGGGTTTGCTTTTTTGATTAGATCTCAATTTTCGCCAGTCCTGATGTGTGTGTCCAATTTGGTGAGTTTTGAAGCATGTTAAGGGGGTCAAATTACAGCTCAAAGTACAATAAAAAAAGAATAAATAATAATAATAAAATGCTACAAATTCAATAGGGTCCTCTGTCCCTTTGGAACATCGGTCCCTAATTATTATTACTGTTATTATTATTATTGTACTTTACCCATTTTCCTCAACTGATGTACTAACATCATGTGGTTTCTTCTGTACATATGTGGCATCATCTACAACAAAACTTGAACATTTGAGCTTATTTCATTAATCACACATGAAGTTGAAGGCGCATACAAATTATTTCATCATTTTTTTGTGCACCCAGATAATGTGTACCCAGTCCTCTATCTTAACAGGACACATGGCGGTAAAGCTCGGTTGGTAAAGCAGCCGTGCAAGCAACTTCAGGGTTGCAAGTTCGATCCCCGCTTCTGCCATCCTAGTCTATGCCTGTCTGCTCCCAGTGCCACCCGCACTGGTTTAAATGTAACTTAGATATTGGGTTTCACAATGTAAAGCGCTTTGAGTCACTTGAGGAAAAAGTGCTATATATAAAACCTGTTCGCGAGCCTGATCCGGCCAGCGGGCCGTCAGTTCGACACCCCTGGTGTAAATCGTCTCAACACACACACGAACACGCACGCACACACACACACACACACCGCAAATAATTACATTGTTGCTATTGCTCTGACTAAAGTGAGACCTCATGGACCCGCCCCTATTTAAACCTGATAATGAAATGGTTCTGCAATAAATCTCCCTTCACAACTAAATGTTTAGTTTTGTGTGAAAATATTACAGACTGCAGACGTAACGATTACACACGCAATAAAAATGAACATAACCAATAATTGCAGTGTCGTTATGCCACATTAACTTCATCGAAGTACTGCATAATAAATATATATATAAAAAAATACACACATGCATTAATGCCACCTTGTTATTTGATGATATCTGCGTCCATAATAAGTAATGCATGTTTGAAAACTGCAGCAATTACCACACAAATGGTAAAAAGAGCCATTACAGCTTTAAAAATGCGAATATGAACACACACACACACACACACACACACACACACACACACACACACACACACACACACACACACACACACACACACACACACACACACACACACACACACACACACACACACAGGTTATCATTTGGAATGGGGATCAAGTTTTTGATCATCACTTTCATCACTCTTTCTACAGGTTGTGGTGACATAAAAAAAAAAAAAGGTAAAATGGCCACTGCCCAGTTACCTCATGCACGTCTTTAAATGTCTGGATTGATGAAGTAATGTGCTGATCATTCTTACTAGGGACCCTGAAGAAAAAGAGTTAATATGGTTCATGGGGACCAAATTTATATAATTTTGCATAATGCACACAAATTTGTACGTGACTACTGAGTGTCATTTAAAAAACAAAACAAAAGGAAATGCAAATGTCTCACACTCAAACTAACCAGTAAACATGTTTTATGGGCCAAAGCTTAAACATCACTTAAGCATCTTCAGAATGGATCTGACTATCATTTAAAAAGGTTTCTCTTTAGGGCAGTGGTCCCCAACCACCGGGCTGCGGCCCGGTACCTGGCCATGGCCCGATTGCTACCAGGCCGCAGAAAGAAAACAAAACAAAAAAAAGGACCCCCCCCGGGATAAATTATTAAGCGATGACCGGTCCGCGGATACAAAAAGGTTGGGGACAACTGTTTTAGGGGATCTGTTATTTTGTCCCCATACCGTCAGAGGTCCCCTAAAGGTGACTCTGTAAACAGAGCGATGTCCCCATTAAGTAAGCATTGCCAGCACACACACACACACACACACACACACACACACACACACACACACACACACACACACACACACACACACACACACACACACACACACACACACACTCACATTCTTGTATGTCATACCTTCTTGAGACCTCCGAAAAATGCCTACCTCTTTGGGACAACCCTTTCTAGATTTATAAACATGTGTATTTACAACATAAATAATATATACATATAATAAGTTTGAATTTCACCAGAAAAAGGTCACAATTTCACAAGAAAAACTTAGAATGATGGCAGTATTATGACAAAAGTTGTAATTTTACTCAACGCAAGTCAAAGTTTTACATGAAAAACTGAACATTAGTGCAATATTATGACAAAAGTCAGAATTTTACTCAATAACAGTCGCAATTTTACAAGAAAAGCTTAACATTTTGTCAATTTTATGAAGAGTCTTAATTTTACTCGACAAAAGTCACAATTTCATAAGAAAACTTAAAAATGTTGGCAATATTCTAATAATACAAACTATGAGAAAAGTCATAATTTTACTCAAAAAATTTCACTATTTTACAAGAACAACAAAAACATTGTCAATATTGTGATAAAAGTCAGAATTTTATATGACAAATGTCACCATTTTGCATTAAAAGGTAATAATTTTACATAAAAAAATAATTGTATGGGCAAATATTGCAATATTACAGAAACAGAAAGAATATGAGGAATTGTTCCCAATTTTATAGGAAAAAGTCGACATTGTGAGAAAGACTGCTTTTAGTTAATTTTTTAATTTTTAGTTTTTTTAATCTTCATTATTTACTTTAAGTTATTAAAGTATGTCTCTATACATATATTCTTTTTTAAATTTAGTCTTTTAATACATTTTGGCCAAAGGGGGCGCATTTCATTTTTGTACACACCCTTGTTCTTATATATGTTGGCCAGAGGGGGAGCACTTTTAAAACCGTCACACAGTCATTTGAAGAATTCCTCCTTTTTGGGACCACACTAATTTTGATAGATTTCACCACCAGGGGTGCAAATGAGACATTCTCTATTAGATCCAATGGTTTTCCGTATCGGGACCAGGATTTTGGTCCTAACTTGTTCACCGGTCCTCATATGGAAGGTACTTTTACTTGATGTCTCAAGATGGGTATGAATACCAGAACACACACACACACACACACACACACACACACACACACACACACACACACACACACACACACACACACACACACACACACACACACACACACACACACACACACACACACACACACACACACACACAAACACACACATTCTTGTATGTCATACCATCTTGAGACCTCCGAAAAATGCCTACCTCTTTGGGACAACCCTTTCTAGATTTATAAACATGTGTATTTATAACATAAATATTATATATACATATAATAAGTTTGAATTTCACCAGAAAAAGGTCACAATTTCACAAGAAAAACTTAGAATGATGGCAGTATTATGACGAAAGTCTTAATTTTACTCAACGCAAGTCAAAGTTTTACATGAAAAACTGAACATTTGTGCAATATTATGACAAAAGTCAGAATTTTACTCAATAACAGTCGCAATTTTACAAGAAAAGCTTAACATTTTGTCAATTTTATGAAAAGAGTCGTAATTTTACTCGACA
Organism: Nerophis ophidion; assembly: GCF_033978795.1. Classification (NCBI taxonomy): domain Eukaryota; kingdom Metazoa; phylum Chordata; class Actinopteri; order Syngnathiformes; family Syngnathidae; genus Nerophis; species Nerophis ophidion. Next base: position 31,607,060 of record NC_084632.1, on the reverse strand, counting down.
AAAGTCACAATTTCATAAGAAAACTTAAAAATGTTGGCAATATTCTAATAATAAAAACTATGACAAAAGTAATCATTTTACTCAAAAATTTTCACTATTTTACAAGAACAACAAAAACATTGTCAATATTGTGATAAAAGTCAGAATTTTATATGACAAATATCACCATTTTGCATTAAAAGGTAATAATTTTACATAAAAAAAATAATTGTATGGGCAAATATTGCAATATTACAGAAACAGAAAGAATATGAGGAATTGTTCCCAAATTTATAGGAAAAAGTCGACATTGTGAGAAAGACTGCTTTTAGTTCATTTTTTAATTTTTAGTTTTTTTAATCTTCATTATTTACTTTAAGTTATTAAAGTATGTCTCTATACACATATTATTTTTTTAATTTATTCTTTTAATACATTTTGGCCAAAGGGGGCGCATTTCATTTTTGTACACACACTTGTTTTTACATATGTTGGCCAGAGGGGGAGCACTTTTAAAACCGACACACAGTCATTTGAAGAATTCCTCCTTTTTGGGACCACACTAATTTTGATAGATTTCCCCAAATGAGACATTCTCTATTAGATCCAATGGCTTTCCGTATCGGGACCAGGATTTTGGTCCTAACTTGTTCACCGGTCCTCATATGGAAGGTACTTTTACTTGATGTCTCAAGATGGGTATGAATACAAGAACACACACACACACACACACACACACACACACACACACACACACACACACACACACACACACACACACACACACACACACACACACACACACCTAGGTTATGAGGGCATCATGGAGTGAGTATGGGGTCATGAGGTTCCCTCTCTCTGAGTAGTGTTAAGTGACTGCGGGGTCAAGGTTAGCTCCCTCCATGTGTTCCCTAGCCAGACATCACTTCAGAAATGCAACCAAAGCACACACAACTACGACCAGCACATCCCCGTCCATACAATTTGTAGTAATATTACTTTTACATCTGCTTTAATCCACTACCATCCATCAAATCCATAGTTTCCCAGTAAATGTGGCTCGATGATCAATTTTACATCGGCAGATGGTTTTCCTTTGGCACCAGGTTTCTGCATCGCAACACTGGCAGGCTCGTCGGAAGCGGGAACCGTGCAGAAAGAAACCTAACCAGGAATGTACAATATTTTTGATTTTTGAAGGATCGGCTGTTACTGATGAAGTGGAAAATACAAAAAGCCATATTCTGTGTGCATGTTTAGTGAGGTGTGTCCAGGCAGTCATGAGGTCGACTGCTCTACGGCAGAAAGACAATTCAATTAGGCAACATGTTGGACACGCAAATGACACGTCCATGCAGAGAAATTACCGCAGTGCAGCCAGGGTCCTCCCGGGGAAATTATGACTGCTGCCAATCCAAACAACCTCAAATGGAAAAAAAAAAAAAAAAACCAAAAAAGTTGAACCCTTTGTTTTTACAAGCTGAGTCTAACTGGGATTTATATTGGAATATGCTAATAAAATCCAAAATAAGGTAACCTTGGCAACAGAAAAGCACAACAAATCATTTTATTGCAGATCTAAAAGCAGAGGGGGTGTTTGCAGAGTCTGCAGGGGGAGGAGCAAGCTGGTGTAGGAAATGACGGTTCCTTAACATAAAAGCATGATGACGGTTTTAGAGACTGAACTTGAAACTGAAACCGGGAAATGTAACATAACATACATCTGGGATGCAGTGAAGCGCACATGTATATTCACGTTAGTACGAAAAATGCAAACATGTAGCTGATGTCATTGGTATGTAGGGATGGACACCGATTTTTGGTACTTTTATAGGCACCAAAGAAAGCAACTTTTCAAAATGCACTAGCTCGATACTAATTTACATTTGATTTGTCATACACATGCTATCGATTAGCATTAGCAATTTTACATTGGTATTTTCAACACCTCAACATTTTTGTAATGAAAACTACAACTAAGATCCACTAAATGGCAAATACTATTTTGTGGGGCGGTATAGCTCGGTTGGTAGAGTGGCCGTGCCAGCAACTTGAGGGTTGCAGGTTCGATTCCCGCGTCCGCCATCCTAGTCACTGCCGTTGTGTCCTTGGGCAAGACACTTTACCCACCTGCTCCCAGTGCCACCCACACTGGTTTAAATGTAACTTAGATATTGGGTTTCAGTATGTAAAGCGCTTTGAGTCACTAGAGAAAAGTCTCTAGAAATAAAATGTGTTTCTCTGCGTCCGCCCTGTTAGTGATTTTTTTCTTAAATATGAGCTCGCAGCAGCCAGCGTCATCTCACAAGATCCTCGGGTGCCGAGAATGTCAAACAACTGACGAAAGTGAAGTCTTGGTATGATTGATGATTGCTCATTTTTATGTCTATTTTTTAATGCCTGGCTTGAGATCGACTGACACACCCTCCGAGATCGACCAGTCGATCGCGATCAACGTAATGGGCACCCCTGCCATAGTCTATATACTACTGCCATCTATCGTCTGGGTATTGCAACTGCATGCAAAGTCTACTATATAATACAGTACAATACTTGCAAATGAGAAACACAATGGTAAGAAAATAAGATAACAACCGGATAGCGCAACTCAGATTTAAATGCTGAAAATAACACATTTTGTTTTTCTTTAAACATCCATCCATCCATTTTCTACCGCTTATTCCCTTTCGGGGTCGCGGGGGGCGCTGGCGCCTATCTCAGCTACAATCGGGCGGAAGGCGGGGTACACCCTGGACAAGTCGCCACCTCATCGCAGGGCCAACACAGATAGACAGACATTCACAAAATTAACACAATTGAACACGTACAGAGTACTGAAAACTGACACTGTTGAGTAATAATATCGATTTCCCATTTATTGTCCAGTGTGTAAACCGCTTTCCGCCCAATTGTAGCTGAGATAGGCATCAAAGCTCCCCGCGAACCCAAAAGGAATAAGCGGTAGGAAATGGATGGATGGATGATTCAATTGTGAAAGATAACCATGTATGACTTTGTCTTTGCTGATTAGTTCAACTTAAGGCTAGGCAATATATCGATATACTCTATATATTGCAGGTTTGTCTCTGTGCGATATAGAAAATGACTATTTCGTGATATCCCAGTGTACATTCTCACGAAGTTGCTTTTAGCTGCGGGCATTACACTGCATGTGTTTCCCACTATTTCTTGTCTCTCCTCCTCACAGAGACTTAAACCAAGCGCACCTTCTTACACACGTCACGTGTGCAACGTCACACGCTCCCGCGGAGCAGACAGGTAGCGGCATGGTAACGTTAGCTGTGTTGCTAGCGGAATGGTACGAGGGGTAATAGAGAGAGAAAGTGCGAATCTGGTAAAAAATGAAGGAAGAATTAATTCCCAAGAAAAACAGCGGGGGGTCCATCGTCTGGCGGTGGTTTGGCTTCAAGCGGGAATATGTTGAACAATTATGCGGCAAAAGCGTTGCGACAAAAAGTAGCATTACTGCTAATTTGTAGCATCATTTGAAAAGTCACCCGCTCGAGAATAAGGAGTGCTTGAAACTCCGCATGTCAACATCTCCGGCCGGTGCCACACCAACAAAATGTGAATTGAATTATATTTATATAGCGCTTTTCTCTAGGGACTCAAAGCGCTTTACATAGTGAAACCCAATATCTAAGTTACATTTAAACCAGTGTGGGTGGCACTGGGAGCAGGTGGGTAAAGTGCCTTGCCCAAGGTCACAACGGTAGTGACTAGGATGGCGGAAGTGGGAATCGAACCTGCAACCCTCAAGTTGCTGGCACGGCCACTCTACCAACCGAGCTATACCGCCGAAGCAACTACTTCCAGATCAACACCGTATGAAAAAAATAGTCAACAACAGAAGGAGATAACGTCTGCAGGAACCTACCACATAGCGAAGGACATACACTATTTGATTTCCTATTATGCAGCTCATTTTAATTTGACAGTTATTGTAGCTGAGATAGGCGCCAGCGCCCCCCGCGACCCCGAAAGGGAATAAGCGGTAGAAAATGGATGGATGGATGGAGTTATTGAAATATCTTGTGTGACATCATGCACACAAGTGCACTTTATTTGTTTTAAACTATTGTAGTGGCGTTCTGTACAAAAAGTGCACTTTAATTTAGTGTTGTTTTGATATGTCATCTTAGTGACATCATGCACAAAAGTGCACTCATAGCTTGAATTAAAATGTCCCTGACAATCTTGCACTTTCTGTTTTGAAATGACATGAATGTTTGTGCCACTGCTTAATAACTGTTTAATAAATACAGTTTTGCTAAATTGACTTAGTTGTGATTTTCCTCTCTGCATGAACGTTTAAAATAAGCATATATTAATGAAATATGAACACGAATGTTTTAATGTAGACACATAGAATCATCATACTGCTGTGATTATATGCATCAAGTGTTCATTCAAGGCTAAGGCAAAATATTGAGATATATATCATGTATTGTGACATGGCCTAAAAATATTGAGATATTAATAAAAGGCCATATCGCCCTAGTTCAACTGCACAATAGAGACGAGAGCCCTGTAGGTTACACAACTCCAATAATTCTTCACTTACTTAATGTTGGAATATCAAAATGTAAAATAAATAATGAAATAATAAACAAAACAGTAGTTGCATCTTTGGCTTTCAGAATCCAATCTAACCCAGGTGTAACGAGCGCAGAGCAATTTTATTTCATACACTACTGCCAAGCACATGAATAATGTTCCGACTTGATCTATGATTCAAATCTATACAAAAAGAAAGACGAGACTCGCCACAAAACCCTGAATACAAAATTGAGGACACTGACTCATTGTCGAATTAAATTTTTTCCAACCTCATTATTTATTAAGGGAAGCCCTCTGTTAGCAGCCGTGTTTTTCTTGCAGCACCGCTCCGACTCACAGCCATATGGACTGATTCACATGTCTTCACACCTGGGTGGCGCCGGTGAAACTGCAGCCATGTTGCTTGATTTATGAAATACGCCATGCAGGACGGCAGGGCGTTTCCTCCTCTAGATTTTGTAAAACTGTGCAATTGAACAAATTGAATTGGCAAACAGGTCACAAAGCTCTGCTTTTGTTGAAAACAAAACTAATGATGATGAGGGATGGAAAAAAAAGTTGCATATGCACGAATTACATAAAAAAATTGAGATTTATAGCAGAGTATCTAATGTTCATCACTACATTCACACACTGCGGTCATTTTTCATTACATTCGGACATCGTATTCGAATTGAACAATTATAAAAACTACAAACCCCGTCTCCATATGAGTTGGGAAATTGTGTTAGATGTAAATATAAACGGAATACAATGATTTGCAAATCCTTTTCAACCCACATTCAGTTGAATGCACTACAAAGACAAGATATTTGATGTTCATACTCGTAAACTTTATTTTTTTTTGCAAATAATAATTAACTTAGAATTTCATGGCTGCAAAATGTGCCAAAGTAGTTGGGAAAGGGCATGTTCACCACTGTGTTACATCACAATTTTTTAAAACAACACTCAATAAACATTTGGGAACTGAGGAAACTAATTGTTGAAACTTTGAAAGTGGAATTCTTCTCCCATTCTCGTTTTTTGTAGAGCTTCAGTCGTTCAACAGTCCGGGGTCTACGCTGTCGTATTTTACGCTTCATAATGCATAAGTGTTTGATGAGCATTCCTCAACTTTATCAGTATTTATTGCCACCTTTCCCAACTTCTTTGTCACATGTTGCTGGCATCAAATTCTAAAGTTAATGATTATTTGAATTTTTTTTTTATCAGTTTGAACATCAAATATGTTGTCTTTGTAGCATGTTCAACTGAATATGGGTTGAAAATGATTTGCAAATCATTGTATTCCGTTTATATTTACATCTAACACAATTTCCCAACTCATAAGGAAACGGGGTTTGTACTTAAGAGTTGAAGCTAAGACAGTTGTATCTCCATTTACAAGTGCCCCAGCTCACAAGATTTTTGGGATCCGCGCTGTCTCTTGGCTATTTGTTATGCTTCTGGTTTGCGAGCAAAAATTGGGGTTTTGAGTCTCCCCGCTAATAGTTGGCAGAGCAAATGTCACATTGAACCTTGATTTCCTGTGAGATTTGACCAAACCATCCAGTGTTTCACTCACTAGCACTATTACTTAACGGCTATAATGACGTAGATTTGTTTTTCCAACTATCGGAATGAAGAAAGAGAGCGTGAAGCACAGCGCTCAATTTTTTGGGGAATGATATTAATTGAATTAAAGAAATAAATCATGGAAAAAATGGCTGAGCTGAATTGGCAAAGCAATATGAGCACAGAGGCACCATGTTCGAGATGCCACCTCAGTAGAAGCATTTAAGTCTCACCTTAAAACTCATTTGTATACTCTAGCCTTTAAATAGACTCCCTTTTTAGACCAGTTGATCTGCCGTTTCTTTTCTTTTTCTTCTATGTCCCACTCTCCCTTGTGGAGGGGGTCCGGTCCGATCCGGTGGCCATGTACTGCTCGCCTGTGTATCGGCCGGGGACATCTCTGCGCTGCTGATCCGCCTCCGCTTGGGATGGTTTCCTGCTGGCTCCGCTGTGAACGGGACTCTCGCTGCTGTGTTGGATCCGCTTTGGACTGGACTCTCGCGACTGTGTTGGATCCATTGTGGATTGAACTTTCACAGTATCATGTTAGACCCGCTCGACATCCATTGCTTTCCTCCTCTCCAAGGTTCTCATAGTCATCATTGTCACCGACGTCCCACTGGGTGAGAGTTTTCCTTGCCCTTATGTGGGCCTACCGAGGATGTCGTAGTGGTTTGTGCAGCCCTTTGAGACACTTGTGATTTAGGGCTATATAAGTAAACATTGATTGATTGATTGATGTTGAAAAAGAAAGAGTGCATAATGTCAGCCAAGGGTGTTAGAATATTATCTAAATCGGGCCTGGAAAATTATTTCGACATTGGGGCCAGTTGTTGAGAAAAAAACGTGTCAGGGGGCTGGTATATCGGATTTTTAGGAACACTAATATAAAACCTCCCAATAAGGTCTAATTGAAAGCTAAAAACGTTATGACAGACTGCCTTAAAAAACTGAAAGGAATTTTTTTTTTTTTTTTTACTGAATGAGACACCCGGAATGTAGATGAACATCTAGAATGTGGGATTTACAGTATTAACTATGAAGGATAAAACACTGAATATTGACAACATATGAACTTCACACCCCCCTTGATTGACATATCTTACAATGAAGCAAAACACAACAAAAATGCAACAAACACAGCGAAATATGAACGCAAAGGGTAAAAAACCCCCCACCTACAATCTGATACATCTGATATATCACTAAGCTTCAGAAGTTGGGACGGCGTGGCGCAGTGGGAGAGTGGCCGTGCGCAACCCGAGGGTCCCTGGTTCAAATCCCACCTAGTACCAACCTCATCACGTCCGTTGTGTCCTGAGCAAGACACTTCACCCTTGCTCCTGATGGGTGCTGGTTGGCGCCTTGCATGGCAGCTCCCTCCATCAGTGTGTGAATGTGTGTGTGAATGGGTAAATGTGGAAGTAGTGTCAAAGCGCTTTGAGTACCTTGAAGGTAAAAAAGCGCTATACAAGTACAACCCATTTATTTATTTATTTTAAGTTTGTTGTGAAAATCTCCTTCCGCATCTGTATCTGACACCCGCATTTCAGGCTAGCCGCTCTGGAAACTCTCTGTGGAAACGCTCCACACCCACACTGCTTGATGCCTCGTCTGAGCTGTTGTGACTTAGATTACCATAGTAACTAATTAGATGACCATAGTAACTAATTTGATGACCACAGTAATTAATTAGGTTACCATAGTAACTACTTAGATTACCATGATAACTAGTATATCATGCAAAAGTGCAGATTCCAACCATTGAAATACTTTGTATAGTTGAAGACTTACAGTCACTAGAAAACATGACTGCACATCACAATGGCAGCTACACTTTCCATCTTATACATCTAAAAAATTATTTGGGAATGTCCGGTGGGCCACATTGTGAAGCTTAACGGGCCGCATGTGGCCCCCGGGCCTTTATTTGCCCAGGCCTGATCTAAATGGTGGGCATTATCCATACAAATATGGCTAAGCTGCTGATGGTGTGTTTGACATAAAAGCAGCTGAAGGAGATAACGTTGAAGTCCATTCTCAAAGCTGTAAATTATTATTACTTCATAAAGCTACATGATGTTTGTAGCACATTTAATTGTATCGTTTTTCCACATTTACAAGCCTGTTACATGTTAAGGGCCTACTGAAACCCAATACTACCGACCATGCAGTCTGATAGTTTATATATCAATGATGAAATATTAACATTGCAACACATGCCAATACGGCCTTTTTTGTTGACTGAATTGTAATTTTAAATTTCCCGCGAGTTTCTTATTGAAAACGTTGTGGAATGACGACGCGTACGTGTGACGTCACGAACTGTAAGGAATTATTAGCGCTGCACCACTCGCAGCTAAAAGTCGTCTGCTTTAACCGCATAATTACAGTATTTTGGACATCTGTGTTGCTGAATCTTTTGCAATTTGCTCATTTAATAATGGAGACTATAAAGAACAATGCTATTGGTGGAAAGCGGTGTATTGCAGCTGTCTTTAACACCGAGACACAGCCGGTGTTTCTTTGTTTGTTGTGAAGCGGAGCGGTCAAGCGAACATGATTTCTGTGGGTCAACCAGTGTGTCTTTGGATGGGAAAATTGTGATATATATCTTACCGGAGACATCAGTGTATTATGCGTCCTCCTGCAGCAGCTGTCAAAAAAGGCAGCTGTGAGATTGGCTCCTCGGCTTCTCTCTGAGACACTTCGTGTTCACAGCAGCCATCCGACCTCGAGGTATGTCTTTACAATCTTTAAAATCTCACTAAAACACTATTAAAACAATAAGCAGATAAGGGATCTTCCAGGATTATCCTAGTAAATGTGTCTAATTACATCTGAAACGCTCACTTTGCCGCTGCTTTTTTTTTCTTCTTCTTCCTTTTTCTAGTCCTTCACTATCAATATCCTAATTCACGAATCTTTCATCCTCGCTCAAATTAATGGGGAAATTGTCGATTTCTCGGTCCGAATTGCTCTTACTGCTGGTGGCTCCCATTAAAAACAATGTGAATATGTGTGGAGCCCTGCAACTCGTGACGTCACGCGCACATACTTCTGGTAAAGGCAGGGCTTTTCTACTAGCGACCAAAAGTTGCAAACTTTATCGTCGATGTTCTCTACTAAATACTTTCAGCAAAAATATGGCAATATATGGCAGGTCCATATTTTTGAATGGACCTGCTTTCCCCGTTTAAATTGGAAAATCTCATTTCAGTAGGCCTTTAAAAGAGTGGTGTTTTTTGAGGCCCGACATGGATGGATTTCGATTCATTTCAATGGGTAAAATTGATTTTACACAGCACGGTGGTACAAGGGTTAGTGCATGTGCCTCAGAATATGAAGGTCCTGCTTTGTCCTGGGTTCAATCCCGGGCTCAGGATCCTTCTGTGATCCTCCAGCTTCCTCCCACTTCCAAAGACATGCACCTGGGGATAGGTTGATTGGCAACACTAAATTGGCCCTAGTGTGTGAATGTGAGTGTGAATGTTGTCTGTCTATCTGTGTTGGCCCTGTGATGAGGTGGCAATTTGTCCAGGGTGTACACCGCCTTACGCCCGAATGCAGCTGAGATAGGCTCCAGCACCCCCCGCAGCCCCGAACGAGACAAGCGGTAGAAAATCGATGGTTGGATTTTATGAGTATTTTGGGTTACAAGGTTCATTAGAGAACTAATTCAAATCGTAAGTCGAGATACTATTTAGTGGAGGAGTTCAAGTACCTAGGAGTCTTGTTCACGAGTGGGGGAAGAGTGGATCGTGAGATCGACAGGCGGATCGGTGCGGCGTCTTCAGTAATGCGGACGTTGTACCGATCCGTTGTGGTGAAGAAGGAGCTGAGCCGGAAGGCAAAGCTCTCAATTTACCGGTCGATCTACGTTCCCATCCTCACCTATGGTCATGAGCTTTGGGTCATGACCGAAAGGATAAGATCACGGGTACAAACGGCCGAAATGAGTTTCCTCCGCCGTGTAGCGGGGCTCTCCCTTAGAGATAGGGTGAGAAGCTCTGCCATCCGGGAGGAACTCAAAGTAAAGCCGCTGCTCCTCCACATCGAGAGGAGCCAGATGAGGTGGTTCGGGCATCTGGTCAGGATGCCACCCGAACGCCTCCCTAGGGATGTGTTTAGGGCACGTCCAACCGGTAGGAGGCCACGGGGAAGACTCAGGACACGTTGGGAAGACTATGTCTCCCGGCTGGCCTGGGAACGCCTCGGGATCCCCCGGGAAGAGCTAGACGAAGTGGCTGGGGAGAGGGAAGTCTGGGTTTCCCTGCTTAGGCTGTTGCCCCCGCGACCCGACCTCGGATAAGCGGAAGATGATGGATGGATGGATGGAGATACTATTTATACACTTGGTCTTTTTTGGTGAGCTACTCGAAAATCCAATCTTGATCTACGTTTTGGAGAACCCTGAGCTCAAATTAATTAGGGCTGTCAAAATGATCAAGTTAATCATGTACACACTGAAATTATCCATGCAATTTATTTTGACCGTACACACGCTTTTGCCTTAACCACTACTACAGTAATCAGATCAATACATAAGTCACTACACAAATGAGTGAGGAGACTCGCTGGCAAATCTCACTCCAAAATACATATTGAAAGGACTTCAATCAATCAATCAATGTTTACTTATATAGCCCTAAATCACTAGTGTCTCAAAGGGCTGCACAAACCACTACGACATCCTCGGTAGGCCCACATAAGGGCAAGGAAAACTCACAGCCAGTGGGACATCGTGGGACTTCTGAAAGTTTTTACCAAGTTTTGTGCGAATAAATTACATGTATTTAAGTGAAATATGAAAACGCATTCCTTAATGACATCTTGACAGTAAAATTGCATTTGTGTACAAATATTGCGGTCTTTTGAAACTGGAATGTTCAGGTTGTCTTAGAGGACATTTCGCCTCTTATCCAAGCAGGCTTCATTAGTTTATGCTAAAAGACTAGATAGGACAGCTCTAGTAGTCTATACCAGTGGTTCTCAAATATGAAGGTATACCAAGGGGTACCAGAGATTTTTATAATTTTATTGAATAATACTTCGACAAAATATGAATGTAAGTTCATAAACTGTGAAAAGAAATGCAACAATGCAATATTCAGTGTTGACAGTTAGATTTTTTGTGGACATGCTCCATAAATATTGATGTTAAAGATTTTTTTTTGTGAAGAAATGTTTAGAATTAAGTTCATGAATCCAGATGGATCTCTATTACAATCCCCAAAGAGGGCACTTTAAGTTGATGATTACTTCTATGTGTAGAAATCTTTATTTATAATTGAATCACTTGTTTATTTTTCAACAAGTTTTTAGTTATTCTTATATATTTTTTTCCAAAAAATTCAAGAAAGACCACTACAAATGAGCACTATTTTGCACTCTTATACAATTTAATAAATCAGAAACTGATGACATAGTGCTGTATTTTACTTTTATATCTCTTTTTTTCAACCAAAAATGCTTTGCTCTGATTAGGGGGTACTTGAATTAAAAAAATGTTCACAGGGGGTACATCACTGAAAAAAGGTTGAAAACCACTGATCTATACTGGACTTGTCCTCAGGTTTTTGTCTATATTGTATGTCCCGGTAACAGTTTGAGATGCTACCTCAGTAGAAGCATTTAAGTCTCACCTTAAAACTCATCTGTATACTCTAGCCTTTAAATAGACCTCCTTTTTAGACCAGTTGATCTGCCGCTTCTTTTCTTTCTCCTATGTCCCCCCCTCCCTTGTGGAGGGGGTCCGGTCCGATGACCATGGATGAAGTACTGGCTGTCCAGAGTCGAGACCCAGGATGGACCGCTCGTCGGGACCCAGGATGGACCGCTCGCCTGTGTATCGGTTGGGGACATCTCTACGCTGCTGATCCGCCTCCACTTGAGATGGTTTCCTGTGGACGGGACTCTCGCTGCTGTCTTGGATCCGCTTGAACTGAACTCTCGCGGCTGTGTTGGAGCCACTATGGATTGAACTTTCACAGTATCATGTTAGACCCGCTCGACATCCATTGCTTTCGGTCCCCTAGAGGGGGAGGTTGCCCACATCTGAGGTCCTCTCCAAGGTTTCTCATAGTCAGCATTGTCACTGGCGTCCCACTGGATGTGAATTCTCCCTGCCCACTGGGTGTGAGTTTTCCTTGCCCTTTTGTGGGTTCTTCCGAGGATGTTGTAGTCGTAATGATTTGTGCAGTCCTTTGAGACATTTGTGATTTGGGGCTATATAAATAAACATTGATTGATTGATTGTTTGATGTCATCTTCTACGACTTACAAGTTGTTTCTTGTAGACATAGATAGATAGTAAAGCTCAGCTAGTCTATTAGTCTCTACGTGAGCTGTCCAATCTAATCTTTAAAGATAAACCACTGATGCCTGCTCGGATGAAAGGCGAATCACCTTTCAAAATAACCTTCAATGCGAGGACGCTAAATATTTGTTATATCCATCAAAAGTCTTGTAAGCTTATTTCATAGTTCTGTGATTTAAATATCACCCAAAATAGATACGAGTAATTATTTTAGGCATGTTTTCGAACAAGTTTCAGCACATTTTGGAAATCCAACTTTTAGCTCCATAATGTGGGCGGGTCTGCATCAGCCTGCTGTCGTCTCCAACAGAAGACTGGAGGCAATATCGTATTGCATGGTATCTGTTTTGGTAGCATCTGCATCAAGATTTATTGTTATTTTTGCACATAATTTGAGGGAATTATCAAATATGGTTGCCAGATTGATTGCTGCAGGTTGCATCAATGCAACTAAAGAAGAGGTCAGCCTGCGTATATTTCCAAAAGATGAGAAAATGAGGAAAGTATGGAACTCTCCTGTCAAACTGACTCTCGGAAAATGGGACGCACCAAGTGAGACGAGTGATTTAATGATTCTAACTTTGAAGAAGAAGGGTTTGGTTGGTGTTTGGATGGAAAAAATGTAAAAGACACAGGCCAAATGCGATACCGAAAATAAAGAGCACCCTTGGAGGGAGAAAGACTGAATCAGAATCTGCAGAGAAACAGGAGCAGACTTAACGTTCAAAAACGAGACAAAAAGAAGGTAAGCCACTAGTATTCTATTTTGTGCCCTCTTCTACTGATGTTTTCCTCAAAATCATTGTGGAAATGCTGAAAGAGCATGAGGAAACACGGGCTATGGTGTCTATAGAAGAGATCATAGAGATGGTGATTCTTTTGTACTCATTTTGTGTTCGTAATGTTAATTATATCAGTTTTGAAGTAATCAGGGACCAGTCGAACCTCGGATTCAGGAGGAACAGTGTGGTTTTCGTCCTGGTCGTGGAACTGTGGACCAGCTCTATACTCTCGGCAGAGTTCTTGAGGGTGCATGGGAGTTTGCCCAACCAGTCTACATGTGCTTTGTGGACTTGGAGAAGGCATTCGACCGTGTCCCTCGGGAAGTCCTGTGGGGAGTGCTCAGGGAGTATGGGGTACCGGACTGTCTTATTGTGGCGGTCCGTTCCCTGTATGATCAGTGTCAGAGCTTGGTCCGCATTGCTGGCAGTAAGTTGGACTCGTTTCCAGTGAGGGTTGAACTCCGCCAAGGCTGTCCTTTGTCACCTATTCTGTTCATAACTTTTATGGACAGAATTTCTAGGCGCAGTCAAGGTGTTGACAGGTTCCGGTTTGGTGGCCGCGGGATTAAGTCTCTGCTTTTCGCAGATGATGTGGTCCTGATGGCTTCATCTGGCTGGGATCTTCAGCTCTCACTGGATCGGTTCGCAGCCGAGTGTGAAGCGACCGGAATGAGAATCAGTACCTCCAAGTCCGAGTCCATGGTTCTCGCCCGGAAAACGGTGGAGTGCCATCTCCAGGTTGGGGAGGAGACACTGCCCCAAGTGGAGGAGTTCAAGTACCTAGGAGTCTTGTTCACGAGTGGGGGAAGAGTGGATCGTGAGATCGACAGGCGGATCGGTGTGGCGTCTTCAGTAATGCGGACGTTGTATCGATCCGTTGTGGTGAAGAAGGAGCTGAGCCGGAAGGCAAAGCTCTCAATTTACCGGTCGATCTACGTTCCCATCCTCACCTATGGTCATGAGCTTTGGGTCATGACCGAAAGGATAAGATCACGGGTACAAGCGGCCGAAATGAGTTTCCTCCGCCGGGTGGCAGGGCTCTCCCTTAGAGATAGGGTGAGAAGCTCTGCCATCCGAGAGGAACTCAAAGTAAAGCCGCTGCTGCTCCACATCGAGAGGAGCCAGATGAGGTGGCTCGGGCATCTGGTCAGGATACCACCCGAACGCCTCCCTAGGGAGGTGTTTAGGGCACGTCCAACCGGTAGGAGGCCACGGGGAAGACCCAGGACACGTTGGGAAGACTATGTCTCCCGGCTGGCCTGGGAACGCCTCGGGATCCCCCGGGAAGAGCTGGACGAAGTGGCTGGGGAGAGGGAAGTCTGGGCTTCCCTGCTTAGGTTGTTGCCCCCGCGACCCGGCCTCGGATAAGCGGAAGATGATGGATGGATGGATGGATGGATGGATGGATGGATGGATGGATGGATGGATGAAGTAATCAGGGACCAAACCGACACAAACATGCAATTAAGTAATCAAAATAATAATTTCACATCCCTTTATCTTGACTGTTTCTGCAGGGGAAAAGGCTTCAGTTCCGTAGATGACATCACACCAAGAGGGGGCGACATATCGAGTCTGGCAATTTAAAAGGGTCATTCCGGGTATCCAAGTTATGTAAACATTACTCAAAAACAAATTAATAATATGAAAAATATCTGTAAAATTTTAAGCAAATTAAGAGACTTAACTAATGATAGCATTTAAAGTGTTTTATTTTTAGCCAAATGCAGGAGCAGACCCGCTGAAAAACGAGACAAAAAGAAGGTAAGCCACTAATATTATATTTTGTGTCCTCTTCGGCTGATGTTTTCCTCAAAATCATTGTGTAAATGCTGAAAGAGCATGAGGCAATACAGGCTACGGTGTCTATAGAAGAGATCGTAGAAATGGTGATTCTTTTGTACTCATTTTGTGTTCGTAATGTTAACCATATCAGTTTTGAAGTAACCAAGGCGACAAAAACATGCAATTAAGTAATCAAAATAATAATTTCACATCCCTTTATCTTGACTGTCTCTGCAGGGGAAAAGGCTTCAGTTCCGTAGATGACATCACACCAAGAGGGGGCGACATATCGAGTCTGGCAATTTAAAAGGGTCATTCCGGGTATCCAAGTTATCTAAACATTACTCAAAAACAAATTAATAATATGACAAATATCTGTAAAATTTTAAGCATATTAAGAGACGTAACTAATGATAGCATTTAAAGTGTTTTATTTTTAGCCAAATGCAGGAGCAGACCCGCTGAAAAACGAGACAAAAACAAGGTAAGCCACTAATATTATATTTTGTGTCCTCTTCGGCTGATGTTTTCCTCAAAATCATTGTGTAAATGCTGAAAGAGCATGAGGCAATACAGGCTATGGTGTATATAGAAGAGATTGTAGAAATGGTGATTCTTTTGTACTCATTTTGTGTTCGTAATGTTAACCATAAAAGTTTTGAAGTAATCAGGGACCAAGGCGACAAAAACATGCAATTAAGTAATCAAAATAATAATTTCACATCCCTTTATCTTGACTGTCTCTGCAGGGGAAAAGGCTTCAGTTCCGTAGATGACGTCACACCAAGAGAGGGCGACATATCGAGTCTGGCAATTTAAAGGGGTCATTCCAAGTGTCCAAGTTATGTACCCATTACTCAAAAACTAATTAATAATATGAAAAATATCTGTCAAATTTTAAGCATATTAAGAGACTTAACTTATGATAGCATTTAAAGTGTTTTATTTTTAGCCAAATGCAGGAGCAGACCCGCTGAAAAACGAGACGAAAAGAAGGTAAGCCACTAGTTTTCTAGTTTGTGCCCTCTTCTACTGATGTTTTCCTCAAAATCATTGTGTAAATGCTGAAAGAGCATGAGGAAACACAGGCTATGGTGTCTATAGAAGAGATCATAGAAGTGGTGATTCTTTTGTACTCATATTTTGCTCATAATTTTAACTAGATCAGTTTTGAAGTAATCAGGGACCAAAACGACACAAACATGCGATTAAATAATCAAAATAATATTTTTACATTCCTTTATCTTGACTTATGCAAGGAATTAAGCTCCAGTTCTGTAGATGACATCACAACAAGAGGGGGCGACATATCGAGTCTGGCAATTTAAAGGGGTCATTCCAAGTATCCAAGTTATGTATTCATCACTCAAAAACTATTTAATAATATGAAAAATATCTGTCAAATTTTAAGCATATTAAGAGACTTAACTATTGATAGCATTTAAAGTGTTATGATTTAAGCCAAATGCAAGATTTTTTTCAATTTTCTCGGTTTTACAGTTATACTTCAGTCCAAGGAAACTATGAACCCTGAGGGTGCAATATTTCGGAATGGAGGTTAGAATGATGTTGAGTTTTTGGGGTTAAGGGGACATGAAACCCAACACTCTTGTTGGGTGAAGGTAGTGGTGGGGCTGACATAAAGAGGATGGGATTGAAGGGTGAGGAGGCGAGGGGGCGGATCCCTGATGACATTTAAGATTTTAGGGTTTGGTTTCCAGGAGCTGCTGTGGGTGCAGAGTGACGAGGAGACGAGCTGCCAACAGCATGAGGTCACAGCTGTAACATCCTGATTTGGGGATGCCCCTCAGCGTGCCGCTTGTCTTCTTCAAAGATGCACTCCCGTGTTTTGCTTTAACTCCAGACATCCACCCAGACGTTTTGTCAGAGCTTAAAAGCTCATCTAAGATTATTGCACAAAGAATGTGCTCGCTTTCAGTACCTTGTGTATGAAACCCTCAGTACTGGCCTACTATTTTGAAGATGGTGTAACTCCATTAGTCGTAGCCGAAATGCAGAATACATATGTGGTTGCAGCATGTAATGACGTTTCACTGACAGGCAGCCAAAACGGTCACCAGAGACTGAGGTTGACTGAGGTCTGTGGCTGCCGGTGGCCCGTGACCGCACTGGGAATGAACAGCAGGAGAGGGCAACTGAGGCACTGTGTTAAACACAATAGAGAAAGAAAAGGTCCTCGTGTTACTGCTGCTTACTGACTGCAATAAAAGAGGCTTCTGTCAGCAAAGAAGCGGGAGATTTAGGGTCCGCTGGCAACAGAAGGAGAGGAAGGGCCAGTTCTTCAGCTTTTTGGAGACCAACCAACAGGCTGTTTTGTCACTTGATATTACAGGTTTGATTTGATCGTGGTGCTTGCGTTTCATGGCAATCCATAAAATCTATCACTAACAGTCAGGCTAAATGTTTCCAGTCCATTATGTTCAGTCCACATTTCTTTTGGTTTTCCAAGACAGGAAAAGGTGTCAATCCGCCAGCGAGGCTTACAGTAGCTGCAAGAAAATGACTGAAAAGTCTGACAACCGTAGTTTTGAAAAAGCTGCTTAAGGAGAAATGTAATAGTGTGAGTGCACCAACAGTCCAAGGCCTTAACCACTGGGTGTCTTGCACCAGGCCTGTATTGTTTTGGACACTTTAGGGCAGGGGCGCTCACACCTTTTCTGCAGGCGAGCTACTTTTCAATTGACCAAGTCGAGGAGATCTACCTCATTCCTATTTATAATTTATATTTATTTATTTATGAAATAGACATTTTTGTTAACAAGTTAATGGTGTTTAATGATAATACAAGCATGTTTAACACACATAGATTCCTTTCTTTCATGAAGACAAGAATATAAGTTGATGTATTTGATTCTGATGACTTGCATTGATTGGAATTAGAAAGTGGTGCTGATAACGTCCGCATTTTCAAATGGAGGAAAAAAAAAAGTCCTCCTTTCTGTCCAATACCACATGAAAGTGGTTGGATTTGGCATCTCATTTGTCCAACTTGCATACTCGTTTTTAAACACTTTGTTATGAGAGTAGCAGATGTGTGTGGCCCTTTAATGTCTGGCAGCAGGTGAGTGACGTCAGTGAGTGTGCGGGTGGGCAAGCAAGTGAGAAAGCGGTCGCTGAGGGCGGGGGAGAAATACATTGGCATCAAACTCCGTAGCTTGCTAGCTTGTGCACGCTAGCTTTCTGAGACTCTTATTTTGTTAGCACAGGCAGGATGAAACAGGTCTTTTATGGTGAAGACAGGAACTGTGCAGTCGGTCTTTAGAGTTTTGACAGTAGGTACGGAGTCTCTAGAAATAAAATGTGTTTTTTTCTTAAATATGAGCTCGCAGCAGCCAGCGTCATCTCACAAGATCCTCGGGTGCCGAGAATGTCAAACAACTGACGAAAGTGAAGTCTTGGTATGATTGATGATTGCTCATTTTTATGTCTATTTTTTAATGCCTGGCTTGAGATCGACTGACACACCCTCCGAGATCGACCAGTCGATCGCGATCGACGTAATGAGCACCCCTGCTTTAGGGCCACCATAAATATTGCTCCTATTCAGCAATACAGAAGCGAGAACATCCTGTCCTTTCACAACACAAAATCCAAATCAATCAGTCCGAGAAGCAAAGAAAGTACCGCAGGCTAAATGTTGGAAATAGCAGAGTTGGCTACTGCCTAGACCGACGAGGACTCTTAAATAACAGTAATGCGACAAGAATGATAAAAAATTGCATATTTTAAAATATGGTGCATAACGACATATTTCAAAGGCTTAAAGCATTAAAAGCCTTCAATGATGCTGCTCCCTGGTCGATGGAATGACACCCAGAAAGATCTGAGGCTACCAGAATTGATCACTTTGGGGGAAGTTTAAGTCAATTTTAAAAGATCGAGAAACCAGAAACCAGTTCTCTTGGGCAATGTACAAACCCCGTTTCCATATGAGTTGGGAAATTGTGTTAGATGTAAATATCAATCAATGTTTACTTATATAGCCCTAAATCACTAGTGTCTCAAAGGGCTGCACAAACCACCACGACATCCTCGGTAGGCCCACATAAGGGCAAGGAAAACTCACACCCAGTGGGACGTCGGTGACAATGATGACTATGAGAACCTTAGAGAGGAGGAAAGCAATGGATGTCTAAGATATAAATGGAATACAATGATTTGAAAATAATTTTCAACCCGTATTCAGTTGAATATGCTACAAAAACAAGATATTTGAAGTTCAAACTCATAAACTTTATTTTTTTTTGCAAATAATTATCCATCCATCCATTTTCTACCGCTTATTCCCTTTTGGGGTTGCGGGGGGCGCTGGCGCCTATCTCAGCTACAATCGGGCGGAAGGCGGGGTACACCCTGGACAAGTCGCCACCTCTTCGCAGGGCCAACACAGATAGACAGACAACATTCACACTCACATTCACACACTTGACTTAGAATTTCATGGCTGCAACACGTGCCAAAGTAGTTGGGAAAGGGCATGTTCGGCACTGTGTTACATCACCTTTTCTTTTAGCAACACTCAATAAACATTTGGGAACTGAGGAAACTAATTGTTGAAGCTTTGAAAGTGGAATTCTTTCCCATTCTTGTTTTATAAAGACCTTCAGTCGTTCAACAGTCCAGGGTCTCTGCTGTCGTATTTTACACTTCATAATGCGCCACATATTTTCGATGGGAGACATGTCTTGACTGCAGGCAGGCCAGGAAAGTACCCGCACTCTTTTTTTTCGAAGCCACACTGTTGTAACACGTGCTGAATGTGGCTTGGCATTGCCTTGCTGAAATAAGCAGGGGCGTCCATGAAAAAGACGGCGCTTAGATGGCAGCATATGTTGTTCCAAAACCTGTCTGTACCTTTCAGCATTAATGGTGCCTTCACAGATGTGTAAGTTACCCATGCTTTGGGCACTAATGCACCCCCACACCATCACAGATGCTGGCTTTTGAACTTTGCATCGATAACAGTCTTGATGGTTCGCTTCCCCTTTGGTCCGGATGACACAATGTCGAAAATTTCCAAAAACAATTTGAAATGTGGACTCGCCAGACCACAGAACACTTTTCCACTTTGCATCAATCCATCTTAGATGATCTCGGGCACAGAGAAGCCAGCGGCGTTTCTGGATGTTGTTGATAAATTGCTTTCGCTTTGCATAGTAGAGCTTTAACTTGCACTTACAGATGTAGCGACAAACTGTATTTAGTGACAGCGGTTTTCTGAAGTGTTCCTGAGCCCATGTGGTGATATCCTTTAGAGATTGATGTCGGTTTTTGATACAGTGCCGTCTGAGGAATCGAAGGTCACGGTCATTCCATATTGGTTTCCGGCCATGCTGCTTACGTGGAGTGATTTCTCCAGATTCTCTGAACCTTTCGACCGTAGATGTTGAAATCCCTAAATTTCTTGCAATTGCACTTTGAGAAACGGTGTTCTTAAACTGTTTGACTATTTGCACACACAGTTGCGGACAAAGGGGTGTAACTCGTCCCATCCTTTCTTGTGAAAGACTGAGCATTTTTTGGGAAGCTGCTTTTATACCCAAACATGGCACCCACCTGTTCCCACTTAGCCTGCACACCTGTGGGATTTTCCAAATAAGTGTTTGATGAGCATTCCTCAACTTTATCAGTATTTATTGCCACCTTTCCCAACTTCTTTGTCACGTTTTGCTGGCATCAAATTCTAAAGTTAATGATTATTTGCAAAAAGAAAAATGTTTATCAGTTTGAACATCAAATATGTTGTCTTTGTAGCATATTCAACTGAATATGGCTTGAAATCGATTTGCAAATCATTGTATTCCGTTTATATTTACATCTAACACAATTTCCCAACTCATATGGAAACGGGGTTTGTACCTGCTTTTAAATTGAATTATTACCTTATCGTTTCAAAGTTTTTTTGGACCTGTTGTGGTATGACTGCTGTCGTTCTGTTGTATTGTCTTGTATTAATTATTACAACAAGTCACTCAGGTCACTGTTGAAAAAGAGATTTTAATCTCAATGAGTCTTTACCTGGTTAAGTAAAGGAAATTGAAAAGCAGTTTTCAGTTATAAATAACATATTTAAACAATGTCCATACAGTAGCTGATGCAACTGTCCCGTCATGGTAACACATGCCAGCTCCAAACTGTGCTGCGGTACACCAAAGTAAAATGTAGCGCTGGGCGCAAACATGGATTTAGTAAGATGGTGGTGCGGGAAGCTCAGGCTAGTGTGTCGCGTTTATCATAAGGGGGGGGACCAACGATCATGCCACAAAACTATAGCTGACATTCCAGTTCACTTCCAGTAGTTTAAATCTTTAAGTTTCTTAAACACTGCTGAGGCGACTGTCCTGGCTTCTCGCTATAGCTGTGGGGACATTGTATGTCTGCCTCAGCATCCCAGCGAGAGTGGCCATTGTAAATCAGAGTTTTACGTTTTACATTGCTTTCGGTCCCCTAGAGGGGGGGTGGGGGGGGTGGGGGGGGGGGGGGGGGTTGCCCACATCTGAGGTCCTCTCCAAGGTTTCTCATAGTCAGCATTGTCACTGGCGTCCCACTGGATGTGAATTCTCCCTGCCCACTGGGTGTGAGTTTTCCTTGCCTTTTTGTGGGTTCTTCCGAGGATGTTGTAGTCGTAATGATTTGTGCAGTCCTTTGAGACATTTGTGATTTGGGGCTATATAAATAAACATTGATTGATTGATTGATTGATTGATTGATATTTTCAGGTTCAGGAACAGTGCTCCATGATAAAGTTCCAAAGCTTTCACTAAGTCTGTCATTATTAGTAGCTAGTGGCACACACACACACACACACACACACACACACACACACACACACACACACACACACACACACACACACACACACACACACACACACACACACACACACACACACACACACACACACACACACACCTAGACTCAATCCACACAATGTACAAAGTCCAAAACTAGTGAAGACGGCACGTTGTGTAAATCATAAATAAAAACAGAATACAATGATTTGCAAATCCTTTTCAACCCACCGTATTTCCTTGAATTGCCGCCGGGGCGCTAATTAATTTAAAACCTCTTCTCACTCCTGCGCTTACCAAAGGCATGTGGTAAAAGTAAGCATGCACAAATTATTTTAAAACCTATTCTCTCTCCGGCACTTACCAAAGGCATGCAGTAAACATTTGAGTGTGATGTAGTGAAGTGAAGTGAATTATATTTATATAGCGCTTTTTCTCTAGTGACTCAAAGCGCTTTACATAGTGAAACCCAATATCTAAATTATATTCAAACCAGTGTGGGTGGTAATGGGAGCAGGTGGGTAAAGTGTCTTGCCCAAGGACACAACGGCAGTGACTAGGATGGTGGAAGCGGGAATTGAACCTGCAACCCTCAAGTTGCTGGCACGGCCGCTCCACCAACCGAGCTAAACCGTCCATGTAAGCTTGGACCTTAAATCCTACTGAATAGCTCTTTATTGTCTTCCCTTTATGCGATTTCAAATTACCAGTTTTTAAATCAGCCTCCTCCATTTTGAAAATGATGACAGGGGAAGTGTCACCCGTGACGTCACGAGTTTGACCAGGCGGTAATACTAAGCACGCGCTAATTATTTTGGGAAGCGAGTTTGACCCGGCAGTAATTCAAGGCAGGCGCATACTATAAGCCCTGCGGCAATTCAAGGAAATACGGTATACTCAAATGAATACACTGCAAAGACAAAATACTTAATGTTCGAACTGGTACATTTTTTAATTTTTTGTAAATATTAGCTCATTTGGAATTTGACGCCTGCGACATGTTTCAAAAAAGCTGGCACAATTGGCAAACATGACTGAGAAAGTTGAGGAATCCTAATCAAACACTGATTTGGTGAATCCCATAGGTGAACAGGCTAATTGGGAACAGGTGGATTTTGGATTGGGTATAAAAGCAACTTCCATGAAATACTCAGTCATTCACAAACAAGGATGGGGTGAAGGGTCACCACTTGGTGAACAAATGCGTGAGCAAATTGTCGAACAGTGTAACAACAACAATTCTCTTCTCAACGAGCTATTGCAAAGAATTTGGAGAGTTCACCATGTAAAGTCTGTAATAATGATTAAAAGGTTTAGAGAATCTGTGGAAATCACTGCAAGGCCGAAAACCAACATTGAATGCCCGTGACCGTCAATCCCTCAGGCGGTACTGCATCAAAACCTGACATCGATGTGTAAAGGATATCACCACATGGGCTAAGGAGCACTTCAGAAAACCACTGTCAGTAACTACAGTTTGTCGCTAAATTTGTAAGTGCAAGTTAAAACTCTATTCTGCAAAGCGAAAGCCATTTATCAACAACACCCAGAATCACCCCCTGCTTCGCTGGCCCCCAGCTCATCTAAGATGGAATGTTGCAAAGTGGAAAAAAATGTTCTGTGTTCTGAAGAGTATACATTTCAATTTTGTTTTTGGAAACTATGGACACCCTGCCCTCCGGAACAAAGAGGAAAAGAACCATTCGGATTGTTATAGGCGCAAAGTTCAAAAGCCAGCATCTGTGATGGTATGGGGGTGTATTAGGGCCCAAGGCATGGGTAACTTACACATCTGTGAAGGCACCATTCATACTGAATGGTCCATACAGGTTTTGGAACAACCTATGTTGTCATCCAAGCAACGTTATCATGGACGCCCCTGCTTATTTCAGCAAAACTATGCCAAGCCACGTGTTACAACAGCGTGGCTTCGTAGTAAAAGAGTGCGGGAACTTTCCTTAACCACCTGCAGTCCAGACCTGTCTCCCATCGAAAATGTTTGGCACATTACGAAGCGTAAAATACAACAACAACTTAAGCTGTACATCAAGCAAGAATGGTAAAGAATTCCACTTTCAAAGCTTCAACAATTAGTTTCCTCAGTTCCCAAATATTAATTGAGTGTTGTCAAAAGAAAATGTGATGTAACACAGTGGTGAACATGCCCTTTCCCAACTACTTTAGCACGTGTTGCAGCCATGAAATTCTAAGTTAATTATTATTTGCAAAAAAAAAAAAGGTTTATGAGTTTGAACATCAAATATCTTTGTAGTGCATTCAATTGAATATGGGTTGAAAAGGATTTGCAAATCATTGTATTCCGTTTATATTTACATCTAACACAATTTCCCAAGTCATATGGAAACGGGGTTTGAAAAGTGCTCTCTGTGTTGTTGTTGACACTGATTTTACAGAGCTTATAGCAACGAAGGCTATGTCGCAATGCGTTTGGTGAAATCAATGGCTAATGTGTGCCGGTTACTACACTACATATATATTTACATCATGTATATAAAGATTTTGTTTTTTGGGGGGAATGTTTTTAGACTGTTTTATAGGCGACATACAGTAGATCAGTGGTTCTCAACATTTTTTCAGTGATGTACCTCCTGTGAACATTCTTTTAATTCAAGTACCCCCTACTCAGGACAAAGCATATTTGGTTGAAAAAAAAGAGATAAAGAAGTAAAATACAGCACTATGTCATCAGTTTCTGATTTATTAAATTGTATAACAGTGCAAAATATTGCTCATTTGTAGTGGTCTTTCTTGAACTATTTGGAAAAAAAGATATAAAAATAACTAAAAACTTGTTGAAAAATAAACAAGTGATTCAATTATAAATATAGATTTCTACACATAGAAGTAATCATTAACTTAAAGTTCCCTCCTTGGGGATTGTAATAGAGATCCCTCTGTATTCATCAACTTAATTCTAAACATTTCTTCACACAAATAAATATTTAACATCTGTATTTATGGAACATGTCCACAAAAAATCTAGCTGTCAACACTGAATATTGCATTGTTGTATGTTTTTCACAGTTTATGAATCTACATTCATATTTTGTTGAAGTTTTATTCAATAAACATATTTATAAACTATTTTTGAATTGTTTCTATTTTTTAGAATATTTAAAAAAAAATCTCAAGTACCCCTTGGCATACCTTCAAGTACCCCCAGGGGTACGCGTACCCCCATTTGAGAACCACGGCAGTAAATCGTATCCCCAATAATTGCATTGTTAGCCACTTCTTACTAGCAGTTTATCACTATTTGGAATGCACAGAAAAGTCAAAAACGTGTGTTTTTGTCTCACATAAGAATTAAAATGATGGGCAAAATTCCCTAAAAAGTGAAGTTCCCCTCTAAATAGAACCGATCCTTGTGAACTTGCCCACGCGGGATGGAAGGCATCACTATGGATAAAGAGTTCCACTAATAACAGTTCCACTAAGGACCTGCCATCAGTCCCGTCAATCCTCACAGTGTTCTTGACCTGGTGATATCACCGCCCCCAGGAGGACTGCATTGTATTAAAGGTCCCGGCGGGGGAAGCAGTGCGTCAATCAGCCTGATAATTAGCAACATGAACGGGCGTGTGGATGTTTGAATAGATTCTTACATTAGCAAAAGGAACAATAAAGCCCAGTTACAAACTTATAATTAAAGTCAAGGATAAGTGACATGGTAGACAGGGAATGGTAAATAGTTATATGTCATCAACCTGAAAGTAAAACTGGTATTGTTCTATTTACTTAACTGACAGTTTTACAGAGATAAGCATGCATCTATTGTTTTGGAATGGAACATCCTTGCATTATATTATAGATGTGACAATATGCAATTTTGTCATGATTTAAGACATTATCACTGGTCTTAATCTGTGTGTACAAAAGCAGCCACCATGTACCAAGACAGGAGAACACATGTTTTGGCTGACTGGTTACTGACAAAGCTTACAGAACAAGAACACACACGTCTGAACACAGGCAAGGTGAAATACTTACACAGATTATAAGTTACTATTGCAAAGTGGGGCGGCATAGCTTGGTTGGTAGAGTGGCCGTGCCAGCAACTTGAGGGTTGCAGGTTCAATTCCCGCTTGTGCCATCCTAGTCACTGCCGTTGTGTCCTTGGGCAAGACACTTTACCCACCTGCTCCCAGTGCCACCCACACTGGTTGCAAAAATGTACCTTAGATATTGGGTTTCACTATGTAAAGCGCTTTGAGTCACTAGAGAAAAGCGCTATATAAATATAGTTCACTTCACTATATAAATATAGTTCACGATGAGGGAAAACAAACTGGGGCTAGACTGCCTTTATCAAGTCAAGCCCTACAAATTAAAGGCCTACTGAAACCCACTACTACCGACCCCGCAGTCTGATAGTTTATATATCAATCGACGATAAAGTTCGCCACTTTTGGTACTTCCTGAAAAAGCCTCGCCTTTACCGGAAGTCGCAGACGATGACATCACATGTTGATGGCTCCTCATACATGTATATTCACATTGATTTTAATGGGAGTCTCCAACAAAAACAGGTATTGGGACAGAGAAAACGACAATTTCCCCATTAATTTGAGCGAGGATGAAAGATTCGTGTTTGAGGATATTGAAAGCGACGGACTAGAAAAAAAAAAAAAAAAACTAGCTAAAAAAAAAAAAGCGATAGCATTGGGACGTATTCAGATGTTTTTAAACACATTTACTAAGAAAATTCTGGGAAATCCCTTATCTTTCAATTGTGTTGCTAGTGTTTTAGTGAGTTTAATAGTACCTGATAGTCGGAGGGGTGTGTCCACGGCCGGGCGTTGACGCGCAGTGTCTCAGGGGAGTCGACGGCAGCTATGGACGGCACAAGCTCAGCTTTTATCTGTTAAGATCTGACTTTTTAACCACAATTTTCTCACCGAAACCTGGAGGTTGACATTTGGTCTGGATTCATGTTCGCTTGACCGCGCTCTGATCCATAGTAAATTTTCAACTCCGGGAATTTTAAACAAGTAATCACCTTGTGTTTGTGTGGCTAAAGGCTAAAGCTTCCCAACTCCATCTTTCTACTTTGACTTTTCCAATATTAATTGAACACATTGCAAAAGATTCAGCAACACAGATCTCCAAAATACTGTGTAATTATGCCGTTAAAGCAGACGACTTTTAGCTGTGTGTGTGTGCAGCGCTCACACCTCCTAAAACCCTGTGACATCACGTGTACACGTCATCATTACACGACGTTTTCAAGACGAAACTCCCGGGAAATTTAAAATTGCAATTTAGTCAACTAAAAAGGCCGTATTGGCATGTGTTGCAATGTTAATATTTCATCATTGATATATAAACTATCAGACTGTGTGGTCGGTAGTAGTGGGTTTCAGTAGGCCTTTAACATTGCAACACATGCCAATATGTGCTTTTTAGTTACTAAATTGCAATTTTAAATTTCCCGCGAGTTTCTTGTTGAAAACGTCGCGGAATGATGACGTGTGCGTGTGACGTCACGGACTGTCAGGAAATATTAGCGCTGCACCACTCGCGGCTAAAAGTCGTCCGATTTAATCACATAATTCCACAGTATTTTAGACATCTGTGTTGCTGAATCTTTTGCAATTTGTTCATTTAATAATGGAGACTATGAAAAAGAATGCTGTTGGTGGAAAGCAGTGGATTGCAGCTGCCTTAAACACCGAGACACAGCCGGTGTTTCTTTGTTTGTTGTGAAGCGGAGCGGTCAAGCGAACATGTTTTCTCTACGTCAACCAGCATGTTTTTGGATGGGGAAATTGTGATGTATATCTAAACGGAGAAATCATTGGATTATTCGTCGTCCTGCAGCAGCTGTTTGAAAGGCAGCTGTGAGCTTGGCTCCTCGGCTTCTCTTTGAGACACTTCGTGTTCACCGCAGCCATCCGACCTCAAGATATGTCTTTACAAACTTTAAAATCTCACTAAAACACTATTAAAACAATAAGCAGAAAAGGGATCTTCCCGAATTATCCTAGTAAATGTGTCTAATTACATCTGAAACGCTCACACTGCCGCCGCCCGGAGCTGTCGCTTTTTTTTTTTCCCTAGTCCTTCACTATCAATATCCTAATTCACGAATCTTTCATCCTCGCTCAAATTAATGGGGAAATTGTCGGTTTCTTGGTCCAAATTGCTCTTACTGCTGGGGGCTCCCATTATAAACAATGTGAATATGTGTGGAGCCCTGCAACTCGTGACGTCACGCGCACATACTTCCGGTAAAGGCAGGGCTTTTCTATTAGCGACCAAAAGTTGCGAACTTTATCGTCGCTGTTCTCTACTAAATCCTTTCAGTAAAAATATGGCAATATCGCAAAATGATTAAGTATGACACATAAAATGGACCTGCTATTCCCGTTTAAATAAGAAAATCTCATTTCAGTAGGCCTTTAATATACATCCTATGGCTCAGTTTTGTGGGATCGGCATCAAACCTGCAAACAAAAGCCTCTATTTATACCTTGAAGTAATCAAGGTAGACTGTGTGGCCTTCCCTCTTACACTCCGCCAGAACCAAGAGCAAAGAAAGAACACTTTCTGTGCGTATACATTTTGTGTGTGTGAGTATGTACTATGTGTTCAGGGGAGGTGCAGGGCAGAGTTCAGGGAAACCCAACATACCCCGTTTCGAGCTTGTGACCCTTTGGGAGAAAGCCCGATTGAAACAAACCGCACACACATACATGAACACGCTTAGTTGAAAGCGCAGACTTTACCAGACGTGACCTTGAGCAGACCTGCCAACGGGATCACGACGGACAGAAACCTGGAATTCTGCGAAACAGGAAACTGGAAGTGAGCCCTGTCCAGGCTATGAGGACAAGCCGCCACAAATGAGATATGTAAGAACCTTTTGGCTGCGTGCAGACTACATAATGTATGACTTGTGATTAGGGTAGAAGCTGGCAACACAGCTGGACCACATGCATGTGTATCAACATGTGTTTGATGCTCTCAGCATTTAGAAGAGAGGCATCTATGCTTGGGGGAGGTGGGGTTCTGGTGGGTTATTTGGTTTCAAATAGTGCTGGTGCCCAGGGACCAGGCCATGTCAAAGGGCCTATCCCCGCTGAGCCATATTAGGGCTCTGATCCCTAATCAATCAGCACTGGGCTAAAAAGAATGTACAACAAGATGGCAATTAAGCTCCGTCGAGGGCTTAACTAAACATGTGTGAGAGATAGAGTTGGTAAAAGTAACTGAGAGTGCAATTCATTAGGGTGCCTAATGTAGTAGTGTGTGTGTGTGTGTGTGTGTGTGTGTGTGAGAGTTTGTGTGTGTATGAAATCAAAAAAAGCATTCAGTCTATGGCGGATATGTAACATGGAGCATGTGTGGAAAAATGGCTAGGTGCTTAAAGGGGAACATTATCACCAGACTTTCGTAAGCATCAATATATACCTTGATGTTGCAGAAAAAGGACCATATATTTTTTTAATCGATTTCCGAACTCTAAATGGGTCAATGTTGGCGAATTAAACACATTTCTATTATTTGCTCTCGGGGCGATGACGTCACAACGTGACGTCACCTAGGTAGTCAATCCGCCATTTTCTCAAACACATTACAAACATCGAGTCAAATCAGCTCTGTTATTTTCCGTTTTTTCTACTGTTTTCCGTACCTTGGAGACATCATGCCTCGTCGGTGTGTTGTCGGAGGGTGTAACATCACGATCAGGGACAGATTCAAGTTGTCTTACGTGGAGTGTGCATCGATTAGCACACCACATGCTATTTAGGCTAGCTGTATATACATATTGCATCGTTATGCCTCATTTGTAGCTGTATTTGCATCCAGACTTTCCCTCCACCCACATTTAATGCCAAACAAACACTTACTAATCGACGGATTCATGTTGCACCAGTGTCAAAATATCCAAGAGTCCCTCGTCTGCACATTTATATTTATATATACCTTGATGTTGCAGAAAAAGGACCATTTAATTTTTTAACCGATTTCTGAACTCTAAATGGGGGAATGTTGGCGAATTAAACGCCTTTCTATTATTTGCTCTCTAGTCAATCCGCCATTTTCTCAAACACATTACAAACATCGAGTCAAATCAGCTCTGTTATTTTCCGTTTTTTCGACTGTTTTCCGTACCTTGGAGACATCATGCCTCGTCGGTGTGTTGTCGGAGGGTGTAACAACACGATCAGGGACAGATTCAAGTTGTCTTACGTGGAGTGTATATACATATTGCATCGTTATGCCTCATTTGTAGCTGTATTTGCATCCAGACTTTCCCTCCACCCACATTTAATGCCAAACAAACACTTACTAATCGACAGATTCATGTTGCACCAGTGTCAAAATATCCAAAAGTCCCTCGTCTGCACATTTATATATATATATACCTTGATGTTGCAGAAAAAGGACCATTTAATTTTTTAACCGATTTCTGAACTCTAAATGGGTGAATGTTGGCGAATTAAACGCCTTTCTATTATTTGCTCTCTAGTCAATCCGCCATTTTCTCAAACACAATACAAACATTGAGTCAAATCAGCTCTGTTATTTTCCGTTGTTTCGACTGTTTTCCGTACCTTGGAGACATCATGCCTCGTCGGTGTGTTGTTGGAGGGTGTAACAACACTATCAGGGACAGATTCAAGTTGTGTTACGTGGAGAGTGCATCGATTAGCACAGCATGCTAATCGATGCCAACATGCTATTTAGGCTAGCTGTATATACTGTACATATTGCATCGGTATGCCTCATTTGTAGCTATATTTGCATCCAGCCTTTCCCTCCACCCACATTTAATGCCAAACAAACACTTACCAATCGACGGATTCATGTTGCACCAGTGTCAAAAGATCCGAAAGTCCCTCGTCTGCACATTTTACCGGCGATGCTACGACAGACATGGCACAGAGATGTATGGATACCCTGCGACACTCAAAGCAGATGCATTTCCAACGATAAAGTCAACGAAATCACAAAGGTGAGTTATGTTATTGTTTTTGACTTGTACGCTAATCAGACATATTTGGTCGCAGCATGACTGCCAGCTAATCGATGCTAACATGCTATTTAGGCTAGCTGTATGTACATTTGTAGCTATATTTGCATCCAGCCTTTCACTCCACCCACATTTAATGCCAAACAAACACTTACCAATCGACAGATTTAAGTTGCTCCTGCACATTTTACCGGCGATGCTACGACAGACATGGCACAGAGATGTATGGATACCCTGCGACACTCAATCGTTGGTTAGAAGGTGATCGCCGAATAGCTTCAGTTTTTTCTTCGATTTTGTTTTCGCTATCTGCCTCCATACTCCAACCATCCGTTTCAATACATGCATTATCTGTTGAATCGCTTAAGCCGCTGAAATCCGAGTCTGAATCCGAACTAATGTCGCTATATCTTGCTGTGCTATCCGCCATGTTGGCATCACTAAATGATGTCACAGGAAAATGGACGATGGATTTAAAGATAGCGAAAATCAGGCACTTTAAAGCCTTTTTTCGGGTATATTCCACGATGGGTAACATTTTGAAAAAACTTCGAAAAATAAAATAAGCCACTGGGAACTGATTTTTTATTGGTTTTAACCCTTCTGAAATTGTGATAATGTTCCCCTTTAACACGTCAACAACTTCACTCAGGTTTAGTCATTCAAACCCATTCAAATGTAAACACAGAAATATAGCTACCCTATTCCTTTAACTTTTGCACACAGTGTAACCTACATGTGAGAACACAATCTGCTCTGAGATGCTCTTTCTCACAGGAAATAATAAGAAGTCAAAGCTACCAGCTAGGGCTGGGCGATATAACAAGTTTGTAGGACCATGAATTGATTAACGTGGACCCCGACTTAAACAAGTTGAAAAACGTATTCGGGTGTTACCATTTAGTGGTCAATTGTACGGAATACGTACTGTACTGTGCAATCTACTAATAAAAGTATCAATCAATCAATCAATCAATCAATCAAAGGATGTATCGATATATTTTTAAACAAGATATGAATTACAAAAATATCGTAATATTGACGGCGTGGTGCGGTTGTGAGAGTGGCTGTGCCAGCAACCTGAGGGTTCCTGGTTCGATCCCCAGCTTATACCAACCTGGTCATGTCCGTTGTGTCCTTGAGCAAAACACTTCACCCTTGCTCCTGATGGGTCGTGGTTAGCGCTTTGTGTGTGAATGGGTGACTGTGGAAATAGTGTTAAAGCGCTTTGAGTACCTTTAAAGTAGCACAAGCGCTATACAAGTATAACCCATTTACCGTGTAATTTATTTCACGTTAAAATTACCAAACGCCGCTTATTTGTTACTGATTCCCTCACCTTCTTCCTTCCAAGGCGTGCTTGCACGCGTAAGAACATCCATGATTGGTTGGTTGTTTGCCATGATGAGTCACGATTGGTTGAGATTAGGCCAATCAGAGGCAAGATAGGGCGGGTCATGGAACCAAGAAGGGAAATCACAACAGACATCCTAAATGACGACATGAGAGTCATAGAAGAGAAGAGCGATTTATGTTTTAAAAAACTAGTGGAAGATGGCAGAGGGATTCTCTTCTTTACATTTTTCTTTTAGACGTCCAAGAAACCCACAATGCGTCTACTTGGATACATTTGGACAAATGTATGCGTCTGGATAGAACATTCACTTGGGTTGTTTACCATGTAAGCCTAAATCCAAACTGTTCTGGAGATGCATATTTCGCACAAAAAATACTGCCAAAAATGTATTATTTGCACAGCTATGTTATATATTTTACGTAGAAATAATCTTTTTCTATTTTATTCATGTTATGTAATTCTGTGCCACTTAAACAGTTTCTTTTCTGTGCTGTTAATACCCATCTTGACTAACTGGCTTAATAAAAGTGCCACTGACTTGTCATTCACTTCAATTTCACTGAATCTCTCTCAAAAAATGAATATCTTTATATGTATACTTTCAGCGGAAAATATATCAGATATCGAGTTTAAGTAAAAATATATCGAGATATACTTTTCAGTCCATAACTATCCATCTTCTTCCGCTTATCCGAGGTCAGGTCGCGGGGGCAGCAGCCTAAGCAGAGAAGCCCAGACTTCCCTCTCCCCAGCCATTTCGTCCAGGCATTCCCAGGCCAGCCGGGAGACATAGTCTTCCCAATGTGTCT
The DNA here is from genome assembly GCF_033978795.1 of Nerophis ophidion. Lineage (NCBI taxonomy): Eukaryota > Metazoa > Chordata > Actinopteri > Syngnathiformes > Syngnathidae > Nerophis > Nerophis ophidion. Next base: position 31,574,078 of record NC_084632.1, on the reverse strand, counting down.
TGGGTCTTCCCCGTGGCCTCCTACCAGTCGGACGTGCCCTTTTGGACTGTACTGTATGTGTTCTTGTCTCACATAAGGATTGTGTGATTTAAGTGCAGTTCCCATTTAAAGGCCTACTGAAACCCACTACTACCGACCACGCAGTCTGACAGTTTATATATCAATGATGAAATATTAACATTGCAACACATGCCAATACAGCCTTTTTAGTACTAAATTTCAATTTAAAATTTCCCGGGAGTTTATTGTTGAAAACGTCGCGGAATGATGACGTGTACGCCAGACGTCACGGACTGTTAGGAAATATTAGCGCTGCACACACACAGCTAAAAGTAGTCTGCTTTAACCGCATATTTAAACAGTATTTTGGACATCTGTGTTGCTGAATCTTTTGCGATTTGTTCAATTAATAATGGAGAAGTCAAAGTGAAAAGATGTCAAAATAGAAGGATGGAGTTGGGAAGCTTTAGCCTTTAGCCACACAAACACACGGTGATTCCTTGTTTAAAATTCCCGGAGGTGAAACTTTACTTTGGATCAGAGCGGTCAAGCGAACATGGATACCGACCATATGTCAACCAGCAGTTTTTGGTGAGATAATTGTGGTAAAAAGTCGCCACTTACCGGAGATCAGCTGAGCTTGTGCCGTCGACTTCCTTTAGACACTGGCCTCAAGACACCCGTGGACACACACCTCCGACTATCAGGTACTATTAAACTCACTAAAACACTAGCAACACATTAGAAAGACAAGGGATTTCCCAGAATTATCCTAGTAAATGTGTCTAAAAACATCTGAATCCGTCCCAATGCAATCGCGTTTTTTTTTTCAACTTGATTTTTATTTATTTTTTTCTAGTCCGTCGCTATCAATATCCCCAAACACGAATCTTTTATCCTCGCTCAAATTAATGGGGGAATTGACGTTCTCTCGGTCCGAATAGCTTTTTTTGTTGGAGGCTCCCATTAAAAACAATGTGAAGATGTGAGGAGCCATCAACGGATGACGTCATCGTCTGCGACTTCCGGTAAAAGCAGGGCTTTCTATTAGCGACTAAAAGTTGCGAACTTTATCGTGGATGTTCTCCACTAAATCCTTTCAGCAAAAAATATGGCAATATCGCGAAATGATCAAGTATGACACATAGAATGGACCTGCTATCCCCGTTTAAATAAGAAAATTTCATTTTAGTAGGCCTTTAAGGATGAGGGGATGGTACCCTTGAACATGTGAAAGAATCTTCTCCTATAAAATGGATAGTGATAACTAAGCCGCCCAATGGTCTCAATATTGACAATTGAATTGTACGACCGATTTTTTGACTACATTCAAGTACCTGAGTTCAATCCAGAATGAGAGACATACTTTTTAATAGGATTCCGTGGTGAATTAAATGTAGCCGGCCCCCCTGCGCGAGTCTGATGCTGTGTGTTCAAGTGGATCAGCATGTGGCTGAGGAGCAAAGCATCCAAGAAAGTGAGTGGGCCTGTCAACCCTCCAGTTTAAAGGCCCGCAACAGCGCTTGTGCTGTGGAGCAAATCGTCATCAATCCCGGCCAGTATCTTAGAACCACAGCAGTGTTGACACTGGCACTGAGGTGAGGAGGAGTGAAACCGAAATCCAGACTTTCAGCACACAGGCAAGTTGACACTCTGAGCTAAGAGCTTATTGTGACCAGTGTTAGAGGTAAAGTATGGCAAATGAGGAGTATTTTTCAACTTGCATTTTTTTTGCAGAAACAGCAATTCACGCCTAATTGAACCAACTTGGAAAGAATATGAAAACAGCATTTCTTAACACAGCATCTAATTGGCTGTCAAATGCTGTATTGAAGAGGACAATTAGCAGTCGGGCCGTTATTCCAACCAAACTTGAACGTGAGGTTCACTGAGGAGCTAATGTACCGAGGCAAGTTCTCTCTTATGACAATAAACAACCTTGCGATGAAAAGATTTTTGCCGCCCGTGTTTCAAAACTCGCAAGTGCCAAAGTTAGCAGCACGAGTTCACACACAAAACATGGCCAGAAGGATTTGGCTGTGCTCTAGGGATGAAGTGTCACTTACTTTTAAATCTTTCATTCATAAAATTCGCTCCATTCTGTCCACGAAAGACGCTGAGATCATTATCCATGCGTTTGTTACGTCTCGCCTCGATTACTGTAACGTATTATTTTCGGGTCTCCCCATGTCTAGCATTAAAAGATTACAGTTGGTACAAAATGCGGCTGCTAGACTTTTGACAAGAACAAGAAAGTTTGATCACATTACGCCTGTACTGGCTCACCTGCACTGGCTTCCTGTGCACTTAAGATGTGACTTTAAGGTTTTACTACTTCCTTATAAAATACTACATGGTCTAGCTCCATCCTATCTTGCCGATTGTATTGTACCATATGTCCCGGCAAGAAATCTGCGTTCAAAGGACTCCGGCTTATTAGTGATTCCCAAAGCCCAAAAAAAGTCTGCGGGCTATAGAGCTTTTTCATTTCGGGCTCCAGTACTCTGGAATGCCCTCCCGGTAACAGTTCGAGATGCCACCTCAGTAGAAGCATTTAAGTCTCACCTTAAAACTCATTTGTATACTCTAGCCTTTAAATAGACTCCCTTTTTAGACCAGTTGATCTGCCGTTTCTTTTCTTTTTCTTCTATGTCCCACTCTCCCTTGTGGAGAGGGTCCGGTCCGATCCGGTGGCCATGTACTGCTTGCCTGTGTATCGGCTGGGGACATCTCTGCGCTGCTGATCCGCCTCCGCTTGGGATGGTTTCCTGCTGGCTCCGCTGTGAACGGGACTCTCGCTGCTGTGTTGGATCCGCTTTGGACTGGACTCTCGCGACTGTGTTGGATCCATTATGGATTGAACTTTCACAGTATCATGTTAGACCCGCTCGACATCCATTGCTTTCCTCCTCTCCAAGGTTCTCATAGTCATCATTGTCACCGATGTCCCACTGGGTGTGAGTTTTCCTTGCCCTTATGTGGGCCTACCGAGGATGTCGTAGTGGTTTGTGCAGCCCTTTGAGACACTAGTGATTTAGGGCTATATAAGTAAACATTGATTGATTGATTGATTGATTTAAACGATGACTCGGGAGCAATTCCTTTGACTGAGTATTCATGTTTCTCACAAACAATTAGCTGGGTAGCAAACATCTTTTGTTGAACTGAGTCAGGGTTTCCCACACATTCATTTATTTGTGGCGGCCCGCCAAGAAAGAATTACGGCCGCCACAAAAAAAAAAAAAAAAAATTAGTAATAATAATAATAATAATAAAACATTTGGCTTTTGACTCGCTCGACCGCCCATAAAAGCAATGGGACTTTGTCTGTGAATGGAGCTTGTAGTTACATATTATATAAATATGTAAATATTATATAAATATGTACCTAAAGTGTTGTAATTATATTCCAACTCCGCTTTCTTCTTGGTCATCGCCGCCGCCGCTGCCACTAAACTCACTGGGAAACAGTGTGAGTCCAATGGCAGCAGGGAGGCTGGTAGACTTGGTAATGTCAGAAAGGCTGTTTTTCTCCTTAAAAGCAGTGACGTGCGGTCAGGGGAGGCAGAGGAGGCAGTTCCTCACCTGTGATCATGCAAAGAAATAAAATATATCATGAGAAAATAATTGTAATTGTTAGTTTTTAGCTTCACCAATTTCGATTATTCTTTTTTTTTTAAATCGCAATCCCCTCGTAAACTTCTCTGTCTGCCGTGCGGCCAGAGCGCGTTCTTTTCTGGTGTGTTGCTGAGCGTTCAAAACGGCAGAGAAAAAAGTCTGAGGTGAGGCAAACCGTTCTCCTGTCTCACGATAGGGGCGCTCATGATCAGAGACATACGGTGGCGTAAGCGAGACAAGTGCTGCAGTGAGTAACAGGTTTTGTGTGTTGGTTGACCCATCAAAACGGCATAAAAAAAGTGATGTGAGGCAAACAGTTCTTGTGCCTCACGATAGGGGCGGGGCGCTCATGATCCCAGACATACGGTGGCCTCAGCGGGTAAGTGCCGCAGCGACTTATTTTTTCAGTCTCGTGAACCCCAACTTTCAACATGGACGACTACATTTCCGCACTCAAACAGTTTTCTAAAGTGGACTTTCAAGCGAAACAGGAGATAATTACTAAAGGAAGACCAACGCCAGAGCTGAATGGTTTGTTTCAATCAGCAGGACGGTTAGTTACTCGCTCTTTCCAAACGGCCTTCTTTCATCTCCGTAATATCGCTAAAATTCGCTCCATTTTGTCCACTAGAGACGCCGAGATCATTATCCATGCGTTTGTTACGTCTCGTCTCGATTACTGTAACGTATTATTTTCGGGTCTCCCCATGTCTAGCATTAAAAGATTACAGTTGGTACAAAATGCGGCTGCTAGACTTTTGACAAGAACAAGAAAGTTTGATCATATTACGCCTGTACTGGCTCACCTGCACTGGGTTTTACTACTTACGTATAAAATACTACACGGTCTAGCTCCAGCCTATCTTGCCGATTGTATTGTACCATATGTCCCGGCAAGAAATCTGCGTTCAAAAGACTCCGGCTTATTAGTGATTCCTAGAGCCCTAAAAAAGTCTGCGGGCTATAGAGCGTTTTCCGTTCGGGCTCCAGTACTCTGGAATGCCCTCCCGGTAACAGTTCGAGATGCTACCTCAGTAGAAGCATTTAAGTCTCACCTTAAAACTCATCTGTATATTCTAGCCTTTAAATAAACCTCCTTTTTAGACCAGTTGATCTGCCGCTTCTTTTCTTTCTCCTATGTCCCCCCCTCCCTTGTGGAGGGGGTCCGGTCCGATGACCATGGATAAAGTACTGGCTGTCCAGAGTAGAGACCCAGGATGGACCGCTCGTCGGGACCCAGGATGGACCGCTCGCCTGTATCGGTTGGGGACATCTCTACGCTGCTGATCCGCCTCCGCTTGAGATGGTTTCCTGTGGACGGGACTCTCGCTGCTGTCTTGGATCCGCTTGAACTGAACTCTCGCGGCTGTGTTGGAGCCACTATGGATTGAACTTTCACAGTATCATGTTAGACCCGCTCGACATCCATTGCTTTCGGTCCCCTAGAGGGGGGGGGGGGGTTGCCCACATCTGAGGTCCTCTCCAAGGTTTCTCATAGTCAGCATTGTCACTGGCGTCCCACTGGATGTGAATTTTCTCTGCCCACTGGGTGTGAGTTTTCCTTGCCCTTTTGTGGGTTCTTCCGAGGATATTGTAGTCATAATGATCTGTGCAGTCCTTTGAGACATTTGTGATTTGGGGCTATATAAATAAACATTGATTGATTGATTGATACGTGAAAAGACTGGCTTTGTGGATGTTCTGCAAGAAACCGCCTTCTCTGCTTTCCTTGCCTTCTTTTTTCAACCTGTGGAACTGTGTGGACTCAAATGGGATTTTGTGACCTAAAGAATTTGCAAAGAAGCCTCACCAAACATGAGGGGTCGGCTGCTCATATTCAAAGCTAGATCGCGCTAAAAACGTTATGGATGACGAGGATAGACTTGGCTTTGGATGAACAGCGGCGACTCAACATCAGTGTCCACAATGCTAAAGTAAAAGAGAACCGAGAGATTCTAAAAGATGTCATCAACGTGACCTGCTTCCTCGCCAAACAGCAGCTCGCATTTCGTGGAAAGTAGGAGCTCTGCTAATCGCGGCAACTATGTTGAACTCTTACTGTCAGGCTTACCACTGACAGTTTGTTTATGTTTTAGTTTTCCCTCTGTGTGTTCTTACTATCTCCTGTCCTTAGTTCCTGTCAGCACTCTTATTTTGGTTCAGCTTCCTGTTTGTCTCCCTGTGTGCTGTTTTCCCTCAGCTGCGGCTGATTGGCACCTGGCCATACCTGTTGTCAATCAGCCCGCTCCTATTTGTACCTGCTTTGTGTTGAGTCAGTTGCTGGAATATTGTCGTTGCCACATGTCGCACTTGTCTTTGCTACCTGTCGTGTCGTATCTTTATGTGTCAATGCAGCGTTGCGGTAAGCTATGTTTGATAGCGGTTTTTAGCTTACTGTCTTTTGTTCCCTTCTTCCGTTTTGTTTTCTAAGTACAAGTACGACTTTTGTTTTCAATGCTAAAGTTCCTTTTTGTTTTCTAGCTCCCATGCTAGCTCTCTTAGTTTATTTGCCCACGTGCGTGCTTTTTGTTTGTACCCTTTGTTTGGTTTTGTCTTAGTATTTTAATGAAATCATGTTTACTTACAAAATGCCTGCCTCCTTCTCTGCATCTTGGGGTTCGTCAACAACAAACTTTGACACAAGACTTTTAAAACTGAAGGAAGTGAAGGAGGAATTTTACCAGAAAGTGACGGCTATTTTTATCCAGAAGGACCTGCGCATGGACTTCTTTTATAAGGTAAGACGGCGATAATATTATTTTTGTTTCGTTTTTAATGAAATGCACATTTTGTGGGCGACAGTTTGTATGTGTAAAGAATGCAGAAATGAAACATAACCCGTAAATTGCTGCCAATCAAATGGCAAATAATCTGCGCTGTATATTTGTAAATCTGATTCTGATTACGTCAGTGCCTCACCAGCTATAAACCTCTTTGCTTAAAAGCCATTATGACAATTCATCAACACAAATTTAAACCTGTTATTTTAAACTTTGAAAGTTGTTCCGGCTCATTGATGTGTAATACGTTAAGCTTTTAGGAAAGCAGTGACTAAAAGACAGCAATTCCAGGCAATTATTCTGTTATGGTTTCCTTTTACCTGCGAACAAGCCTGTACTTCTCAAAAAGGACCCCTTTAAACCAATTTGTCAATCAGCTTTGATGGTGTAATTGTTTAATTAGATTGCCAGTGGGCTGCAGGCAGTGAGGCGTCCCTGTAACAGCAGGACCATAAGTACCATTGACAGTTAATTATCAAGCCGCTTGTGTGTGTTGGTTGGCTCTCTTAGTTTGAAGTCTCATATAGTAAATATATCAACTTTACAGAAAGCTGACAACATACAGTCGTGGTCAAAAGTTTACATACACTTGTAAAGAACAGAATGTCATGGCTGTCTTGAGTTTCCAATAATTTGTACAACTCTTATTTTTTTGTGATAGAGTGATTGGATCACATACTTGTTGGTCAAAAAAATATTCATGAAGTTTGGTTCTTTTATAAATGTATTATGGGTCAACTGAAAATGGGTCAAAAGTATACGTACAGCAATGTTAATATTTGGTTACATGTCCCTTGGCAAGTTTCACTGCAATAAAGCGCTTTTGGTAGCCATCCACAAGCTTCTGGCAAACTTCTGGTTGAATTTTTGACCATTCCTCTTGACAAAATTGGTTCAGTTCAGCTAAATGTGTTGGTTTTCTGACATGGACTTGTTTCTTCAGCATTGTGCACATGTTAAAGTCAGGACTTTGGGAAGGCCAATCCAAAACATTAATTCTAACCCAATTTAGCCATTCCTTTACCACTTTTGACATGTGTTTGGGGTCATTGTCCTGTTGGAACACCCAACTGCGCCCAAACCCAACCTCCGGGCTGATGATTTTAGGTTGTCCTGAAGAATTTAGAGGTAACCCTCCTTTTTCATTATCCCATTTACTCTCTGTAAAGCACCAGTACCTTTGGCAGCAAAACAGGCCCAGAGCATAATATTATCACCACCATGCTTGACGGTAGAAATGTTGTTCCTGGGATTAAAGGCCTCATTGTTTCTCCTCCAAGCATATCGCTGCGTATTGTGGCCAAAAAGTTAAATTTATGTGTCATCTGACCACAGAACTTTACTCCAGAAGGTCTTATCTTTGTCCATGTGATGTCGATAATAAGAGTTGTAGAACTTATTGGAAACTCAAGACAGCCATGACCTTATGTCCTTCACAAGTGTATGTAAACTTTTGACCACACTGTAGCCAGAACACAGCACTTCCTACTTGTTTGACTTCATGAGCGTCAAACATTACAACCCAAGCAAGTTCTCTGTGTTCTGTACTGCTGCAAAAATTAAGACAATGTGTTGTGAATCTTATTTGTCATTTTTGTAATGCATTACATATTCAAATTCATCCATCCATCCATTTTCTACCGCTTATTCCCTTTTGGGGTCGCGGGGGGCGCTGGCGCCTATCTCAGCTACAATCGGGCGGAAGGCGGGGTACACCCTGGACAAGTAGCCACCTCATCCCAGGGCCAACACAGATAGACAGACAACATTCACACTCACATTCACACACTAGGGCCAATTTTAGTGTTGCCAATCAACCTATCCCCAGGTGCATGTCTTTGGAGGTGGTAGGAAGCCGGAGTACCCGGAGGGAACCCACGCATTCACGGGGAGAACATGCAAACTCCACACAGAAAGATCCCGAGCCTGGATTTGAACCCAGGACTGCAGGACCTTCGTATTGTGAGGCAGACGCACTAACCCCTCTGCCACCGTGAAGCCAATTTGTATAATTAAAGTCTGGTAAACTACGGGCAACAGAACAAATACTCGGAAACCCTTGTAGCACTAACTCTCCCGGGACGCTACAATATACACCCCCCACTACCGCCTCAACCTCGCCCACCTCAACCTCCTCATGCTCTCTCAGAGCATGTCCCAGCTAATAACATCACACAATATATATCTGCCTTCGGCCATGTAGAAGGATTTACTGACAACAACTCGTGATCTGATTGGCTATTGCAACTGTCTGTCAAATGTTTGTCGACTCTGAAGGCCAACGGCAGATTTCCTACACTATGGCAACATAATCTAGCTGAATTCTGATTGGATAAAAAATATGTTACCTAAAAACAACAGCGCTGGTAGGAACTTAATATGCCATGAAGAGAATATGAATACTTTTAGATATTTAAGGAAAGTAAATAAAAAAATGACTTATATCTTTAATTATGATCATGATTTCTGGTTATTTTAGGCCAGCAGAGAAGGCCTTGCTGGCCCTGACGGCGCACCACTGGAGTAGACTATTCTGAGAAAAGGCATTTTCCAAACTGATAGAAAAAAATGGGGCTTCACGGTGGAAGAGGGGTTAGTGCGTCTGCCTCACAATACGAAGGTCCTGAGTAGTCCTGTGTTCAATCTCGGGCTCGGGATCTTTCTGTGTGGAGTTTGCATGTTCTTCCCGTGACTGCGTGTGTTCCCTCCAGGTACTCCGGCTTCCTCCCACTTCCAAAGACATGCACCTGGGGATAGGTTGATTGGCAACACTAAATTGGCCCTAGTGTGTGAATGTGAGAGTGAATGTTGTCTGTCTATCTGCGATGAGATGGCGACTTGTCCAGGGTGTAAACCGCCTTCCGCTCGATTGTAGCTGAGACGGGCAGCAGCGTCCCCCACTCACCCAAAGGGAATAAGCGGTACAAAATGGATGGATGGTTGGATGGATCGAAAAATGTCCACTGTGGAAGACACTACTTAACAGAAAGACACACAGTGGATGTTCCCTCACAATCCCTTGCACATACACGTCATTTTACAGACTGTAACATTTTTTTTAACATGTACCACAATAATATCGCACTGTGGCTTTAACACATCATACCGTGAGATTTTGATATCGTTACATCCCTAGTTATTACGAATGTTCCTGTTACTACATTACTTATATATTTACAGCATGTGTATAATAAGTTTATGGAGGTGTGTTCTTAAGTGCTTTATAGGTAGAATTAGGGCTGGGCAATATATCGATACACTCGATATATCGCGGGTTTGTCTCTGTGCGATATTGAAAATGACTATATCGTGGTAATCGAGTATATGTTCTCACACAGTTGCTTTTAGCTGCGGGCATTTCACTACAGGCTCTTCCCCCTCCTTGTGTCTCTTTCTCACAGACAACAAGCTCACCACCTTACATACGTCACAAACTGTCACGTCTACATAACATACGTATATGCCCTCACGGAGCAGAGAGGTAGCAGAATGGGTAACGTTAGCTGTGATGCTAGCGGAGCCGTGCGAGTGGTAATACGAGAAAAAGAAGGTGCCAATCAGGTAACAAATGAAGGAAGAATTAATTCCCAAGAAAAACAGCACGGGGTCCATTGTCTGGCGGTGGTTGGCTTCAAGTGGGAATATGTCGAACAGACAACTGTAATTTGTCAAGTGTGGGGCAAAAGCGTTGCTACAAAAAAAAGCATTTCTGCTAATATATAGAATAATTTGAAAAGTCACCTGCTAGAGAATGAAGAGTGTTTACTCCGCATGTCAACATCTCCATTTGATGCCACACGTCCACTTCATCAAAATGCCGAGGCAAACATTTCCAGATCAACACCGTATGAAAAAATTGTGATTTCCTTCTCTGCATGAAAGTTTAAAATGAGCATATATTAATGCAGTATGAAGAAGAATGTTTTAATGTAGACACATAGAATCATCATACTGCTGTGATTATATGCATCAAGTGTTCATTCAAGGCTAAGGTAAAATATCGAGATATATATCGTGTATCGCGATATGGCCTAAAAATATTGCGATGTTAAAAAAAGGCCATATCGCCCAGCCCTAGGTAGAATACAGCGACTTCTATAGGCTCCATTGTAAGCAGACCTTTGTAAACATTTATTCCCAAGTTAGAGTGCATAAAAAAAGAGAAAACGAATCTGTGCTTGTCTTACATAAGAATTGTGAATGATAGGCAATGTTCCCAAAATATTGCTGTTTCCCTTTCAACACGACTATCCAGCATTGTAACAACATTAATAGGTCAAAAAAAGCGAAATTTATCTTGAAAGAAAATTCCCCACCCTTGTACATAAACAGTCTTATGTAAAGACAGAAGCGAATTTAAGAATCAAAAACACTTGAGTGCATGCTTCTGACATTTGCAGTAATTTGTGATGTGAGGAACAACTGTAAAACTGTAACAACTTTTAACTTAATACAAACCCTGTTTCCATATAAGTTTGCAAATAGTGTTGGATGTAAATATAAACGGAATACAATGATTTGCAAATAAGTTTCAAGCCATATTCAGTTGAATATGCTACAAAGACAACATACTTGATGTTCAAACAGATAAACATTTCTTTTTTTGCAAATAATCATTAACTTTAGAACTTGATGCCAGCAACACATGACAAAGAGGTTGGGAAAGGTGGCAATAAATACTGACAAAGTTGAGGAATGCTCATCAAACACTCATTTGGAACATCCCACAGGTGTGCAGGCTAATTGGGAACAGGCGGGTGCCATGATTGGGTATAAAAACAGCTTCCCAAAAAATGTGCACCCCTTTGTCCACAACTGCGTGAGCAAATAGTCAAACAGTTTAAGAACAACGTTTCTCAAAGTGCAATAGCAAGAAATTTAGGGATTTCAACATCTACGGTCCATCAAAAGGTTCAGAGAATCGATAAAAAACACTCCACGTAAGCGGCATGGCCGGAAACTAACATTGAATGACCGTGACCTTCGATCCCTCTGACGGCACTGTATCAAAAACCGACATCAATCTCTAAAGGATATCACCACATGGACTCAGGAAGACTTGAGAAAACCACTGTCACTAAATAATGTTTGTCGCTACATCTGTAAGTGCAAGTTAAAGCTCTACGGGGGCGGTTTAGCTCGGTTGGTAGAGTGGCCGTGCCAGCAACTTGAGGGTTGCAGGTTCGATTCCCGCGTCCATCATCCTAGTCACTGCCGTTGTGTCCTTGAGCAGGGACACTTTACCCACCTGCTCCCAGTGCCACCCACACTGGTTTGAATGTAACTTAGATATTGGGTTTCACTATGTAAAGCGCTTTGAGTCACTAGAGAAAAAGCGCTATATAAATATAATTCACTTCACTTCACTTCACTACTATGCAAAGTGAAAGCCATTTATCAACAACATCCACAAACGCCGCCGGCTTCTCTGGGCCCGAGATCATTTACGATGGACTGATGCAAAGTGGAAAAGTGTTTTGTGGTCAGACGAGTCCACATTTCAAATTGTTTTTGGAAACTTTGGACATTTGTGTCCTCGGGAACAAAGAGGAAAAGAACCATCCGGAATGTTAGAGGTGCAAAGTTCAAAAGGCAGCATCTGTGATGGTATAGGGGTGCATTAGTGCCCAACGCATGGGTAACTTACACATCTGTGAAGACACCATTAACACCACGTGTTACAACAGCGTGGCTTCATAGTCAAAGAGTCCGGGTACTACACTGGCCTGCCTGTAGTCCAGACCTGTCTCCCACTGAAAATTTTGAAGCCTAAAATACGACAACAGAGACCCCGGACTGTTGAACAACTTAAGCTGTACATCAAGCAAGAATGGGACATAATTCCACCTGAAAAGCTTCAAAAATGTGTCTCCTCAGTTCCCAAACGTTTATTGAGTGTTGTTAAAAGAAAAGGTGATGTAACACAGTGGTGAACATGCCCTTTCCCAACTACTTTGGCACGTGTTGCAGCCATGAAATTCTAAGTTCATTATTATTTGCAAAAAAATTAAAAATAAAGCTTTTGAGTTTGAACATCAAATATCTTGTCTTTGTAGTGCATTCAACTGAATATGGGTTGAAAATGATTTGCAAATCATTGTATTCCATTTATATTTACATCTAACACAATTTCCCAACTCATATGGAAATGGGGTTTGTATGTTAAAATAAATGACAGATAGAAGACAAAAAGGTATGGAAGAAGAGAAAGTATTCTTTGTCTGACGGTGGCAGTGTGGTGCAGTGGGGGGAATAAAGTGTGCTATTTTACTCTCTTTTTGACACCGCTGGGAGAAAATGAGGAGACATTTAAACCATGTCAACAGCCAGGCTGTGATAGTATTAATCTTACAGACAGAAAAGTCCATTATAAACACAGATTGGTGGCTATGTTCCATAAAGTCTTTAAAAGCCTCCATAGCGTCTATTAACCTATAACCTCTTTAGAATTCCAAAGAATTGTGAAAATGCTGCAGTGATGGTACACGCTGTCTAAGACCTGAGTTATGAGCTGCGTCCGATGGGAGCTTACAGCCAAACACAAGTCATCACACCTGAGCTGGGCCAGGAATCAAAGAACAAGACGCGGGCCGGAGTGTTAATGGTACCATCCTCCTCCCGCTCCTCGAACACTGTTTTTCTTTCACCCTCCCGCCCGTTTCCATCGCCGCCCCCCCCTCTGCAAATGAGGGAAGTGTGGCCGGTGAACGAGGGTGAGAGAGAGCGGTGGTGGGGGATTTGGGGGTCTTACTTTGGCAGTCGAGACATTTCCCGACCTCGCTCTGTATTTGTTCAGGCTTTATGAAAACATGACCAATGCAGAGACGGAGGATGGAGATGAGGGGAAGAGAACGGTGATGAAAAGTGTTGCGGAAACGTACTCGTCCCTCTTTCGGTGGAAGATAACCGTTGACGTATTCATGGACATTGGACTGGGCGGAAACTGAAGCTCATTTTGGACTTGGTGGGGCCAAAGTAATAAAAATGAGGATGTGAGGCGTGACTGCAACGAATAGTTATGACTTTTTTGAGAAATAAAGTTCTTGGCTTCCAGACCAAGAGTTGAGTGAGAGTCATCATTACCGTTCTTTGTTTCTTGGCTTGGCCCAGTGGCTTCGTGAGGCCGCTATTTTCCAGCTAGACAACTAGTGGAGACTCCAAGTCTTTGCAGTGTCGAGCCAGGAAGCGGCCCACCGCATCATTCCACAAACATCACTTTTTACACTTCACTCTTTATGGAGGAATGTACAAACAAAACAGAATGTGTTAATATGTGAGGGTTCCCGTGGAAAGTTGATGTTTACACCTGAAGTTAGTAGTCTACAACATGGGTGTCCAAACAACGGCCTGCCAGCATCTTCATTTTGGCCCGTGAGACAGCAAATAAAATGCAGAATGAAACAATACAAGTGATTTATATAATCATTTGTATGTTTTCATTGCAAGTGATATCGGTGTAAAGCAGGGGTCACCAACTGCCCGCAGGCACCAGGTAGCCCGTAAGGACCAGATGAGTCGCCTGCTGGCCTGTTGTAAAAATAGCTCAAATAACAGCACTTACCAGTGAGCTGCCTATATTTTTTCAATTGTATCTATTTACTAGCATGCTGGTCTCGCTTTGCTCTACATTTTTAATTCTAAGAGAGACAAAACTCAAATAGAATTTGAAAATCCAAGAAAATATTTTAAAGACTTGGTCTTCACTTGTTTAAATAAATTCATTCATTTTTTTAACTTTGCTTCTTATAACTTTCAGAAAGACAATTTTAGAGAAATTACAAACTTAAAAATTATTTTAGGATTTTATAACACATATGCCTTTTTACGTTTTAAATTCCTTCATCTTCTTTCCTGACAATTTAAATCAATGTTCAAGTAAATGTATTTTTTTATTGTAAAGAATAATACATACATTTTAATTTGATTCTTCATTTTAGCTTCTGTTTTTTCAACGAAGAATATTTGTGAAATATTTCTTCAAACTTGTGTTGATTAAAATTTAAAAAAAATATTCTGGCAAATCTAGAAAATCCGTGTAATCAAGTCAAAATCTTATTTCAAAGTCTTTTGAATTTCTTTTGCAATTTTTGTTCTGGAAAATCTAGAACAAATAATGATTTGTCTTTGTTAGAAATATAGCTTGGTCCAATTTGTTATATATTCTAACAAAGTGCAGATTGGATTTTAACCTATTTAAAACATGTCATCAAAATTCTCAAATTAATCTAATGATGTTCCATAAATAATTTTTAAATTTTTTTCAAAAAGACTCGAATTAGCTAGTTTTTCTCTTTTTTTTCGGTTGAATTTTGAATTTCAAAGAGTCAAAATTGAAGATAAACTATGTTTCAAAATTTAATTTTAAATTTTTTCCTGTTTTCTCCTCTTTAAAACCGTTCAGTTAAGTGTTTTTTTCATCATTTATTCATTACCAAAAACCTTCCGTAAAAGGAAAAAAAATACCCATTTTTTTTATATACATATAGATTTATTTATTAAAGGTAAAATGAGCAAATTGGCTATTTCTGGCATTTTATTTAAGTGTGTATCAAACTGGTAGCCTTTCACATTAATCAGTACTCAAGAAGTAGCTCTTGGTTTCAAAAAGGTTGGTGACCCCTGCCGTATATACACTACTGCCATCTTGGAATTGTAACTGCATGCAAAGTCTGCTATATAATACAATAAAGAACAGTATTTGCAAATGAGACACAGAAGTGTAGAAACAAAACAAGTCAGTGTTAAATGTTATTTACTGTGTGTGTGTGCGCGTGCGTGTGTGTGTGTGTGTGTGTGTGCGTGCGTGTGTGTGCATGTGTGTGTGTGTGGGGGTGACAGAGTGGCACATGACTGGTGGTAAGCGCGCCGCAATTACCTGTTAGTTTGCATGTCCTTTAGACCTTCAGTATAGGAAGACGCGTCTTTGTTAAACTGTATTCTAGGGAATAATACAGGTCAATATTCCATTAACACAATTCCAGATTGTCTAGAAATAGGAATATATAATGTTTGGATATGATGAGCCCAGGGACAGGACCACACTTTTTTTTTAAACTGTCTTTAAACGTTTTTAATCTTGTAGCATGTCAGCTTTAAGTTTGCCTGTGGCTAAACTCAAAAACCTCACCCTCAAATCAACATGAACACATCAACTATTAAGACCAAATGCCACAAAAAGTATGTACTTAAGACCAACATGGAAGGGACGAAAAAGACCACAGAGATCAAAGCCACAAAGACCACAGAGATCAAAGCCACACCAAGGGGGATTTTACAGTTTCTAATAAGTCGGTAGTTATTTTTCCCAACATTCTGTCTTGCAGAATCAAACAGGATGCAATAACTTTACATTTTCTCAAAAAGCTTCTGCATCACATGTCTCTGATTTTTGAAATCTGCCACACAATTTTAAAGCTAATATGTTTGTTGTGATCCGGTTTCCGGATCACAACTTTAGTCCGTCTTTTGAGTCCTTTTTTGTGTTTTCTAATTATTTTTGGACTCTTTCTGTTCTGAGTTTTGCACTTCCTGTTTTATCTCGTTTCCAAGGTTTCTCATTTGCTCCACCTGCTATGCTTTTTGACGCACACCTGTTGGCAATTGTTTACTTTAGTATTTAAGCCTGCATTCTACCTCAGTTCGTTCTTGGCTGATAGTTTGCGATAAGCGACAGTCACGTTTGTTATTCTGCTTTGTATTTACCCTGCTAAGTCGCGTCTTAGCTTCGAGTGCGCTCTGCACGTCAGTTCTCTTGGACATTGAACTCTATGCTTGCTAACTATTAGCATTAGCTTCCCGTGCGTATGCACGACGTTACTTTGCTTTTGTACCAGTGTTATTTTACCTTTTTGTATATTAAAAAAAGCTCCAACCTGCTATCCTGCCTTTCTGGTCCTGCTGCATCTGGGGGTGAAATCTTTGCGCATCATTATGCGTTCTAAATGTGACAATGTTGTCCGTGACACAAATGATGATTAGCCCACCATCACTCCGGTTGCTGTCCAAGGACAACCGTTTTCGTTTCAATCCATTCTCTCCCGACAAGACTAAGTCATTCATGCCAGTTTACCAAAACCATTTCCTTCAAAGATCGACAGTCCTAAATACATCTTAAGTTTGCCCAGTATTTTTGTGGTCACATTCACACATTACAATTTTTCTTAAAGGTTTTCTGATGCTATATTATTTCTGTTAGACATGTCTCATATCACTGCACTTAAGTTTTCTTTGGACTGAACTGATTCCTTATCTAACGTAGTTCACAGCGCAAGACTTCATTCCTACAACGTTGCCTTATGTACATTACTAGCCTGAACTTTTGTGTGTGATTATGCCAGCGACCACGCCTCCATCCACAGAGACAAAGAGAGTGGATGACTGAAAAGACGGTTCACTCCGTTTTTTTTCAACGACAGAGCAGAGCAGATTTTAATGAAACTTTTAGGATAAGTTACAATTTGATCTTCAGTAGATCTTGGGCCTGATCCGAAATAATTTCTACTATGTTACCTTATGTTTACATTACGAGCCTGAACTTCTCTGTGTGTGTGTGTATACTAGCAACCCCGCCTCCATCCACAGAGACAAACACAGTGCCCTCCTTCAAAACCGCTCTAAAAGAAAACCTCCAGGCAACTACAACCCTAGACTAACACCCTCCCCCCAACACATCCTACCTCCCCGGATTATAAATAATCAAATGTAAATAATAAAAAGTATATACTTGTTCTTATGCTTTCTGAGCTCACTATGTTCACTGCTCGCTGAACATATCCTACGAAGTCAGACCTACAGTACACTGTTTCAATGTCCATTTCTCAGATGATATAATTGTTGATGACTGAAGTGCTGATATCAACTAAACCTAACCCCCCCCACCCCAACCACCTCCACATCTCACCCCCGGATTGTAAATAATGACAATAATTCAATGTATATACTCCGATGATTAACTTGTGTGATGACTGTATTTTGCTGATAGTATATATTTGTACCATGAATTGATTAACGTGGACCCCGACTTAAAGAAGTTGAAAAACTGATTCGGGTGTTACCATTTAGTGGTCAATTGTATGGAATATGTACTGTACTGTGCAATCTACTAATAAAAGTCTCATTCAATCAATAAAAGCTTGTTTTTAAGTGACAGACGACAAAAACAAACAGGCACAACAATGGCAATTTCATTTATATTGTTATTGTAATTATTATTTAATTAAGAATTATTATTAATTAATCAATAATTAATTACCTAGAGCAGTGGTTCTTAACCTGGGTTCGATTGAACCCTAGGGGTTCGGTGAGTCGGCCTTAGAGACTTAATTAAACAAGTTGAAAAATTTATTGGGGTGTTAACATTTAGTGGTCAATTGTACGGAATATGTACTGTACTGTGCAATCTACTAATAAAAGTCTCATTCAATCAATCAATCAATCGTGTAAATAAAAAAGTCTCCCTATCGGTGTATCTGTACTGTAAAGTTAAAATTTGAATGACAATAAAAAAAGGAAGTGTAAGTATTATGTATACCCCCAAACAATGTTTCCTCTAATTTTCCATCCGATTTGCAAGTGTGTAATTTGTTGTGAGTTCATGCACTGTGTTGGTTTTGTTCTTTGAACAAGGTGATGTTCATGCACGGTTCATTGTGTGCACTAGTAAAAAAAACATAACTTTGTCTTGAATTTGAAAAAATTTAAAAATATTTTTTTTTAATTTTTCATTAAAGAAGGGTTCGGTGAATGTGCATATGAAACTGGTGGGGTTCGGTACCCTCAAAAAGGTTAAGAACCACTGACCTAAGGTCAGGGGTGCCCATTACCTCGATCGCTGGCCCCCGGTCGATCGCGGAGGGTGTGTCAGTCGACCGCCAGCCAGGCATTGAAAAAAATAGACCTTAAAATTAGCGATCATAAATCCTCGCTATGACATCACTTTCGTCACTTGATTGACATTCAAGGCACCCGAGGATCTTGTGAAATGATGCTGGCCGCTGCCAGCTCAGTGTGGAGGAAAAAAAACACTGTCAGGAAGGCGAGAAACAGTTTTTATATCAACCTTACCTCCTGTCAAAAGCCCAAGTCTTCACAATAAAAGTGCTGCTCCATCTTGCCTGCGCTAACAAAATAAGAGTCTCTGAGAACTAGAGCAAACACAAGAGCCAGCCACAGAGTTTACCGTCAATGTATTAAGTGTATAAAAAGGAGTATGGAAGTTGGACAAACAAGATGCCAAAACCAACCACTTCAATGTGGTATTGGACAGAAAGGAGGAATTTTTTTTCTCCTCCACGATGTAAAATTGAAAACGTGGAAGTTACTGTGCATCTTGTATGATTCCAATCAAAGCAAGTCATCAGAATCATGTAATACACCAACTTATATTCTTGTCTTCATGAAAGAAAGGAATCTATGTGTTACACACGTGCATTTTGTACACCTTTAACATGTGAACAAAAACGGATAAATAAATAAATATATGTGTTTGTATATATATATATATAATGCTGAAAGGTACATACAAGTTTTGGAGCAACATATATTGCGATTCAAGCAACGTTATCATGGACGCCCCTGCTTATTTCAGCAAAACAATGCCACACCAGACATTACCTCATATATATATATATATATGAGGTAGTTCACCTCAACATGGTCATTTAAAAAGTAGCTCACCTGGGGAAAAAGTATGGGCACCCCTGCCTTGGGTTATGCGGTTTGTTTGTCCATCTGTTTGTTAGCTAGCAATATATTTTGATTGAACTTTATTGAAATGTCAGTAATGGGATAAGAAACAAATGATTGGATTTGGGGGATGATCTGGATCACTGTTAAGATTTAGGATTTTAAAAAAATAATTCTTTACTAATGAGGGAGAGAGGAGCTCTGTTCTCTCTGAGTCATTTTGTAGTTCATTATGCAATCAGATCCATGTGCAGGACACTTTGCTTTGTGAAACAACCTTTTACAGTTAACTTTGTCATGCATTTATATATGCTATCTCTTGGGGGACACAAATGGTACCGTTTTGGCAGATTGGCCCTTATACTGTTCTATTTTGTATTTGGGGTTTTACTAATCTGTCTGTTACACGGCGTGGCGCAGTTGGAAGAGTGGCGGTGCCAGCAACCTGCGGGCTCCTGGTTCAATCTCCAGCTTCTACCACTCGAGTGGTCATGATCCGTGGTCTGGATCATGTTTTTGTTATTTTTTGTTAGTTTTGGACTCTTTTACTTCCTTTTTATGACACCTCTGAGTTTGGTTTGGTTGCCATGGCTGCCTATTGTTTTCACCTGCCTCTGGTGTTCGGGACACTCACCTGTGTCTAATCAGAGGGACAATTTATAATAATAATAATAATAATAATAATAATGGATTAGATTTATATCGTGCTTTTCTATTGTTACATACTCGAAGCGCTCACAGAGAAGTGGTAACCCATCATTCATTCACACCTGGTGGTGGTAAGCTACATCAGTAGCCACAGCTGCCCTGGAGTAGACTGACGGAAGCGTGGCTGCCAGTTTGCGCCTACGGCCCCTCCGACCACCACCGATCATTCACTCATCATTCATTCACCAGTGTGAGCGGCACCGAGGGCAAGGGTGAAGTGTCCTGCCCAAGGACACAACAGCAGCGACTTTTTGGATGTCAATAGGTGGAAAGCGAACCTGCTTTTGCTTAAGCCTGCTTTTGCCAGTCAGTCAGCTTGGCGTCATTGTTTGCTTCATGCCTGGTCCATGTGAGTCTTGTTTGTTGATGCCACAGCTAGTTCGTTTCCTAGTTCATGATCCGAGTGCTAAGTTGTGGTTCTTTAGCTTCTCGTGCGAACGGAACACTTTCCTTTTGCTTGTTTCCTGTTTTTTGTTTTAAGCTATGATTTATGACAATAAATAATACTCCTACCTTCAAGCTTTGTCCGGACTTGTCTTTTCTGCATCCCGGGAGAACGACCCCGCAGTGAGCTGCGACCCCCCTCGTGACACTGGTCACGTCCGGTGTGTCCTTGAGCAAGACACTTCACCCTTGCTCCATCAGTGTGTGAATGGGTGAATGTGGAAATAGTGTCAAAGCGCTTTGAGTTTCTTGAAGGTAGAAAAGCGCTATACAAGTATAACCCATTTATAAATGGATTACACTTGATTCACATCGGCAGATATCTGATTCCAATTTTATGATCAAAGCTTGATTACGTATTTTAGGATATCTCACTCTGTGGTTTTCCCTCTTATTTTGTTTATATTGCCATTACACATATCCAAACCAGATCCAGCTCTATAATTTGCATACATGCTTCAGAATCAACATCAACATAAGATTAGTGAAGTATGAACTTTTGCATAGTCCGCATTGGACAAATTAACTTTTGCAAAGTATTAAGTAATGTAAACCATGTGAGGTGATGATGCTCAAACCAGAAGGCGTTTAGGGCTCAATGAAACTCTTTTGTTTAGCCACAAAAAGTGGCACCAATAAAATAAAATGGCATGATGTGAATGGTTACATACTATGTGTCTTTAACGAGACTAAGCAACATTTGAAAGTCTGGCATCACTGCCAGAGTTCAATACCCAGGCATAATTTCAACTTCACATAGACCTGAAAGATTCCAGGAGATAGAAGTACTGAATGAAAACAATCGAGTACCGATTAGCTAGAATGACATTAAACAACTTACGTTGGTCGTCCCGGTAAAGGGGGAGGCAGTGGACCTGGAAAGGAAGACAATGAGATAATTTAGTAGGAGAAATATTATCATCAACAAAGTTGTCTGTGTGCTAGCTGCCAGCTCTGAGCAAGAATAGGCAAAGGGTCGTAACGTGAAGCCAGGAAAAACTGAAGCAAGGAAAGAAGTACAAATCATACCAAAAGTGTTAAACTCTACTTGTAAAATGTTTTCGGAACGTCATTCAGTGTTTTTGTAAGTCTTGCCAAGCACTTCTGGACTGCTGAGCTTCCACTGGCACTTATTTGATACGTTTCTTACCAAATTTGACGAACAGTACGCCTGTTGTGGACACCGTGCCCTGGGTGTTGGTAGCGACGCACTGAAAGTAGCCAGTGTCCGTGGTGTCCAGGTTGCGGATGCGGAGACGGGACCCGTATGGCGTAGTGCGGTAAGAGACCCTGCGTGGCTCCTGCACCACGGGTGCGTCGTTTTTCAGCCAGCGCACTGTCGGCGGCGGGTTGCCGGACACGCGGCAAAACA
This sequence comes from Nerophis ophidion, assembly GCF_033978795.1. Classification (NCBI taxonomy): domain Eukaryota; kingdom Metazoa; phylum Chordata; class Actinopteri; order Syngnathiformes; family Syngnathidae; genus Nerophis; species Nerophis ophidion. Next base: position 31,552,472 of record NC_084632.1, on the reverse strand, counting down.
GCTCGGCTGTCTGGCCCAGAGATGTGGTTATGTTGTTCATAGGCGTCTCAAGACGGATGAAAAATGACCCTGGAAGACAGGAATGCAAAACATATCGAGGGATTGAATGTGACAAATAGTTTTGAACAATAGGAGAAGGAAACAACAGCGAATTCATGTTAATAACCGTGATATCAGACATGTCTTAAACAACGCCGACCTGTACCTTAAATTTGTATTTTGAATCAACATGGTCGGGAGTCCTGTCACCAGTGCATTTAGTCGTTTTGTTTTAAAAAGAACGTGTGAACAATGTCAAATATACGTCTCTGGGGGTCATTGACTAAACAATTAGTCAACTCATTGAATTCAGTGAATGTAATTCAGCAATCGGCTTTTGAATTCAGCTTGATATACTTTTAGGTATGTGCTAACAGTAAAGAGGAATACTTTGTTCATAAATATTTATTTTTACTGTAACTGTGTTGCTCATTAGGCTGTTACAAAGATAAAAGAAATAACTATTAACCTTTTATATATTTTAAAGCAAAGACAGGCTAAGTGCAAAATAAAACGAAGTATCACAATTATAATTGCATCAAAATAGCATCAATGCTATCTAGTTTCCTCAAAAAGTTGAAGTTCCAAAGGAATAAAGCACCTGAATTGATATAGACAAAGTTTAGCTGGTGGGTTAAAATGATGGTTAAATAGGCTGACCATACGTCCTCTTTTCCCTGGACTTGTCCTCTTTTGCGAAGCTATCCCGGGTGTCCGGGAGGGATTTGTTAGATGCCTCAAATGTCAGGGGCTTTGAGTCAGGGCTGCGTGTATTTTCAATGTTAGGAAGGGGTTAAAATCAGAAAAAAAATGTGAAAGTGGTGCGCAGCAGAATTCGTGAGGGAGGGGCAGAGACAGAGAGAGCGAGAGACTGGAGAAATGACTCGGTTGCCAATCAAGACATGCTTGGTCAAAGCCATACAGGTCACACTGAGGGTGGCCGTAATAAAAACTTTAACACTGTTACAAATATGCTCCACACTGTGAACCCACACCAAACAAGAATGACAAACACATTTTGGGAGAACATCCGCACAATAACACAATATAAACACAAAATAACTAATACCCAGAACCCCTTGCAGCACTAACTCTTCCGGGACGCTACAATATACACCCCCTGCAAACACCCACCTCCACCTCAATCCCGATTACGTCACATCAAATGTTCCACTTTGAAAAATAATTTTGGTGGAAGATTTTATATATTTTGTGTGTTTGCCATAAAAAAAACAACATACTTTTGTTTGACAAAAAAGGGCGGAAAACAAACAAAAAAAACACATAAAAAAAACTAAAACATTTTGAAATGAGTAATAAATCTGAAGTTGAGAGATTTGAGCATTAAATTTAAAATGTATGTATGCCCTGGCACGCCATTATCATCATTTCATGACTGAAGCAAAACAATTTTTACACTTTTATACTGAAATAAATACACCTACAACTTATTAAATAAAATTTTTTTAAAAAATACCAGCAGCGGTAAAGTTTAGATCTGTGAAGGAAAGAAGAAAGTGAATGAATGTTTATAACTGAATACATTTACCTATGCATACACCCCGCCTTCCGCCCGATTGTAGCTGAGATGGGCGCCAGCACCCCCCGCGACCCCCAAAAAAAGGGAATAAGCGGTAGAAAATGGATGGATACACATTTGTCTTTTTTTAGTACTTCTTTTAATGAATGAAGTAACGATTATGACATCCTTTTCCCCCAAAACACGATATAGAATGTGAGATATAACAGGACAATGCATAGGTTTATCATTTGTTTTCAAAACACTTACAATAAATTGGGACCCCAAAAATGTACTGTGGGAGCCCATTTTTATGACTTGATGAGGTCAACACTGCTGTCAACAGAGGAGAAAAAATGCTTTATTTAAATAAATATATTATTTTTAAAGCAAGTTCAAGTATCATTGGCAAATTTTCACCTAGTCACCTCATTGGATTCAGTGACTGTAATTCAGCAATCGGCTTTTAAATTCAGCTTGATACATTTTTAAGTATGTGCTAACAGTAAAGAGGAATACTTTATATATGTGTCATATATGTGTCCTCTTTTTGGGATTTCATAATATGGTCAGCCTAGGTTAAATCAATGTTTTGTCAACCTTGTCTATCTGTTGTTAGCTAGCAAGCTAACAAGCTTACAGAGCAGAGTCAAGGAGCAAGTCCTCCAGATCCCTTTTAGGACGTACTCCGCTTTGTAAACCAAGCAAGTTATTCATGTCTGACGTGTTTAGGGAGAAATGTTCCCAATTTTTCTATGTTTTTACCCACAGTGTTGTTGCCAGAGGCAACTGACATTTTTTCTCTTTCCGCCGGTCGCGCTCACCCCCGCATGCTCATTTTTTGTCAAGAAAAAGACGAGCAATGACGTAACTGAATATTGTGGATAAATAAATGTGTCAGCGACAAATATTATTCGAGAGTTTTGTTGACACATTGTGGGACCCCTTTAATGCCACAGGGTGGATACCGGGAGAGCGGAGTCTCTCGGGAAAATCTGGAGGGTTAGCAAGTCCCAAATTGATACAGTAGAAGCTTGATTGTTTACAAGCCCTCATTGTACGAACGTTTCCATCCATCCATCCATTTTCTACCGCTTGTTCCCTTTTGGGGTCGCGGGGGGCGCTAGCGCCTATCTCAGCTACAATCGGGCGGAAGGCGGGGTACACCCTGGACAAGTCGCCACCTCATCGCAGGGCCAACACAGATAGACAGACAACATTCACACTCACATTCACACACTAGGGCCAATTTAGTGTTGCCAATCAACCTATCCCCAGGTGCATGTCTTTGGAAGTGGGAGGAAGCCGGAGTACCCGGAGGGAACCCACGAATTCACGGGGAGAACATGCAAACTCCACACAGAAAGATCCCGAGCCTGGATTTGAACCCAGGACTGCAGGACCTTCGTATTGTGAGGCAGACGCACTAACCCCTCTGCCACCGTGAAGCCGATTTACTATAAATAGACCCATGCAACCTCTAAAGCGTTGGAAAGACTATGTCTCCCGGCTGGCCTGGGAACGCCTCGGAATCCCCCGGGAAGAGCTAGACGAAGTGGCTGGAGATAGGGAAGTCTGGGCTTCCCTGCTTAGGCTGCTGCCCCCGCGACCCGACCTCGGATAAGCGGAAGATGATGGATGGATGGATGGAACCTCTAAAGCAGGGGCGCTCACACTTTTTCTGCAGGCGAGCTACTTTTCAATTGACCAAGTCGAGGAGATCTACCTCATTCCTATTTATAATTTATATTTATTTATTTATGAAAGAGACATTTTTGTTAACAAGTTAATGGTGTTTAATGATAATACAAGCATGTTTAACACACATAGATTCCTTTCTTTCATGAAGACAAGAATATAAGTTGGTGTATTTGATTCTGATGACTTGCATTGATTGGAATTAGACAGTGGTGCTGATAACGTCCGCATTTTCAAATGGAGGAAAAAAAAAGTCCTCCTTTCTGTCCAATACCACATGAAAGTGGTTGGATTTGGCATCTCATTTGTCCAACTTGCATACTCGTTTTTAAACACTTTGTTATGAGAGTAGCATATGTGTGTGGCCCTTTAATGTCTGGCAGCAGGTGAGTGACGTCAGTGACGTCAGTGACTGTGCGGGTGGGCAAGCAAGTGAGAAAGCGGTCGCTGAGGGCGGGGGAGAAATACATTGGCATCAAACTCCGTAGCTTGCTAGCTTGTACACGCTAGCTTTCTGAGACTCTTATTTTGTTAGCACAGGCAGGATGAAACAGGTCTTTTATGGTGAAGACAGGAACTGTGCAGTCGGTCTTTAGAGTTTTGACAGTAGGTACGGAGTCTCTAGAAATAAAATGTGTTTCTCTGCGTCCGCCCTGTGAGTGATTTTTTTCTTAAATATGAGCTCGCAGCAGCCAGCGTCATCTCACAAGATCCTCGGGTGCCGAGAATGTCAAACAACTGACGAAAGTCAAGTCTTGGTATGATTGATGATTGCTCATTTTTATGTCTATTTTTTAATGCCTGGCTTGAGATCGACTGACACACCCTCCGAGATCGACCAGTCGATCGCGATCGACGTAATGGCCACCCCTGCCCTAAAGGGACAAGCAGTAGAAAATACATAGATGGATGGATAATTAAAATGAAAGGCATCTGTAAATGAAGACAGTTCAGCAAGTTGTTGCTTTGGCTTTGTTATTAAATACAAAGTTGACACATAACCCCTTAGTTTCTATATACAGTACTGTATACTCATGTTTATTGTGTTTAATGTAGTGTTGTCACAATACCAATATTTTGGTACTGGTCACGGTACCAAAATAATTCAGATACTTTTTGGTACTTTTGTAAATAAAGGGGACCACAAACATTTACCTTTTTGGCTTTATTTTAACAACAAAAAAAATCTTACGGTACATTAAACATTGCAAGTTTGTGCTTAAATAAAATAGTGAACAACTTGTCTTTTATTAGTAAGTAAGCAAAGAAAGACTCCTAATTTAGCTAATTAAGTATGCAGTAACACATCATTTTTCATTCTATTATTTTGTCAAAAATATTAAGGACAAGTGGTAGAAAATTAATTATTAATCGACTTGTTCGTTTACTGTTAATATCTGCTTACTTTCTCTTTTAACGTGTTCTATCTACACTTCCGTTAAAATGCAATAATCACTTATTCTTCTGTTGTTCGATACTTTACATTAGATTTGGATGATACCACACATTTGGGCATCAGTCCGATACCAAGTAGTTACAGGATCATACATAAGTCTCACCTTAAAACTCATTTGTATACTCTAGCCTTTAAATAGACTCCCTTTTTAGACCAGTTGATCTGCCGTTTCTTTTCTTGTTCTCCTATGTCCCACTCTCCCTTGTGGAGGGGGTCCGGTCCGATCCGGTGGCCATGTACTGCTTGCCTGTGTATCGGCTGGGGACATCTCTGCGCTGCTGATCCGCCTCCGCTTCGTATGGTTTCCTGCTGGCTCCGCTGTGAACGGGACTCTCGCTGCTGTGTTGGATCCGCTTTGGACTGGACTCTCGCGACTGTGTTGGATCCATTATGGATTGAACTCTCACAGTATCATGTTAGACCCGCTCAACATCCATTGCTTTCCTCCTCTCCAAGGTTCTCATAGTCATTATTGTCACCGACGTCCCACTGGGTGTGAGTTTTCCTTGCCCTTATGTGGGCCTACCGAGGATGTCGTAGTGGTTTGTGCAGCCCTTTGAGACACTAGTGATTTAGGGCTATATAAGTAAACATTGAGTGATATTCAAGTTCTCATGTGTCCAGGGACATATTTCCTGCGTTTATAAACATAATGTAAAATTTTAAAAAACGAAAGATGTTGTGATGCCAAAAATATCGACGTAATCATAGTAGTTTCAACTAAATACGCTACTGTACTTGATATAATTACAGTGGATTTTAGGTGTAGATCCACCAATGGCGTTTGTTCACATTTTAACGCCGGTGACCTACGGTGTGTAGTGAAGCATGTATAGCCATTGCTCGTCCTGCAGGGATGATACTTGTAAGAAACTCACTTTATTTGTCGCCATGGAGACAAGGATTAGTGATTTAGAAGCAGTTAAAACACTGCCGACTCTAGCTAGCTAGCCTTGTCTTAAAGCACCTCTTCCTGAGGGTGTTTCAGTGTTATAACTTCACATTTATTGTGAGTTTTTAAGCCAAAATGCCTTCATTCTCTCTTTACTGTCTACACACTGTGTCTGCTTGTAAGTACTCCGTGATTGTGCGCTGCCGAACATGCTCGTTTGTTTTTCGAAAACCAGCAATGACACGACGTGATGACGACAGGGGCGCGGAGGGCGGGCGGAACGGTATTTTTCAGAGGCGGTATAGTACCGAATTTTATTCATTAGTATCACGGTACTATACTAATACCGGTATACCATACAAGTCAATGTGTATAAACTTTTACTAAAATATAATTGAAGATAGCGTAGAAAATGGATGGATGGATGGATGGATAATAATAAAGACTTCTGTCGAGGCTGAAAGCCATTATTCATGTTTACATTGTTTCTTATGGAGAAATTCGAACCTTGTTTAAGAACCATTTAAGTTTGTTAACTGTGGCGCAGTGGGAGAGTGGCCGTGCGCAACCCGAGGGTCCCTGGTTCAAATCCCACCTCGTCACGTCCGTTGTGTCCTGAGCAAGACACTTCACCCTTGCTCCTGATGGGTGCTGGTTGGCGCCTTGCATGGCAGCTCCCTCCATCAGTGTGTGAATGTGTGTGTGAATGGGTAAATGTGGAAGTAGTGTCAAAGCGCTTTGAGTACCTTGAAGGTAGAAAAGCGCTATACAAGTACAACCCATTTATCATTTATTTATTTATTTGCTTGCGTAGAAGTACAGAACTTTTGAGTTGGAAGCAGTTTGTGGTTAGGAGTCTATATGGTTTACTTACAGTAAGTCAGTCTTTTTCAACCTTTTTTGAACCGAGGCACATTTTTTGCGTTGAAAAAATGCAGAGGCACACCACCAGCAGAAATCATTAAAAACGAAACTAAGTTGACAGTAAAAAAAAAAAGTTTTTTTTGCAATAGTTGTTATGACTTTAAAGCATAACCAAGCATGCATCACTATAGCTCTTGTCTCAAAGTAGGTGTACTGTCACCACCTGTCACATCAAAGTGTGACTTATTTTGAGGTGTTGCTGTTTTCCTGTGTGTAGTGTTTTAGTTCTTGTCTTGTGCTCTTATTTCGGTGGCTTTTCCTGTTTTGTTGGTGTTTTCCTGTAGCAGTTTCATGTCTTCTTTAAGGGTTTTTGCTTTGTTTTAGCAATCAAAAGTATTTAAGTTGTTGCTATCCTTCTTTGTGGGAACATTGTTGATTGTGATGTAATGTTCCGACCTCTTTGCTCCACAGTAAGTCTTTGCTGTCGTCCAGCATTCTGTTTTTGTTTACTTTGTAGCCAGCTAGGTTTTAGGTTAGTTCTGCATAGCCTTACTCAAGCTTCAATGCATTTTTTTAGGAGCACTCACCTTTTGTTGTAGATGTTCCCGACATCTACAAGGCAATTAGCTACCGGCTGCCACCTACTTGTATAGAAGAGTATAACACGGTTACGTTGCCGAGCTGTAGACGGCACCAACACTCAAAAACATCAAATTATTTGCAGACTATAATTACTGGTTTGCCAAAAATATTTTTTACCCCAAATAAGTGAAATTATATAATCTCCCACGGCACACCAGACTGTATCTCAAGGCACACTAGTGTGCCACGGCACATTGGTTGAAAACCACTCCAGTAAGTTATGAAGTTGGATTGACTTGAAATTTGTTTTGGAAACTAAAAAAATGGTACACATGCCTGTAAAAATGGTTGAAAAACATGGTGACCATAATGCAAAACACTTCCGCAGGAGCAATGCTACGAACTTAGCAACTCATTGACTGTTTGACTCATACACATTTTGGAAAATAAATGTATCAGATTCATCAGAGCCCCCAGCGATGCGCTGCGTGACAGAGAGGGGTAAAACAAACAATTTCAAAGACCACCACTTTACTTGCGGTGTCCTGTGGAAAACAACAAAGAGAGCCACCTAAGAGCCTAACGTGCAGGACAAACATTGGTTTAGAAAAAAAACAAAAAAACATTGGAAACTTCCCTCAACCCCCAAACCGACCTTAAGCAAGCAAAAATGCTTCTGGTTTCACACATGGGCCAACACAAATACCGAAGAAAAAATATGTACAGGGGAGTCTCAGATAGTCAAACCTCAGTGGCTGCATAGGTTGATATTAGTATGCAAGTAAAATCCCAATCCCAATTTTACGTGCAATAGAATTAGCGAGGTCATGTATACACTAGATATTTAATACAAATGGGAGTCATGAGTACTCATTGATATCAAAGAGAGAACTTTCCAACTTGATTTGGATGTTTTTTAAGCAGTGTCAGGAGGCACACTTAAGCACATAAAACATACTTGCCAACCTTAAGACCTCCAAATTCGGAAGATGGGGTTTGGGGGGTGGGCGGGTTTGGAGGGAGCGGGGATTGGTGGTAGCAGGGGGTGTATATTGTAGCGTCCCGGAAGAGTTAGTGCTGCAAGGGATCTGAATATTTGTTCTGTTGTGTTTATGTTGTGTTACGGTGCAGATGTTCTCCCGAAATGTGTTTGTCATTCTTGTTTGGTGTGGGTTCACAGTGTGGCGCATATTTGTAACAGTGTTAAAGTTGTTTATACGGCCACCCTCAGTGTGACCTTTATGGCTGTTGACCAAGTATGCCTTGCATTCACTTGTGTGAGTGTAAAAGCCACTTATAATATGAGCTATTTGTAAGTAGGAAAAGCGGAGGTGACGACAGGTTGTAGAAGACGCTAAAGGGGACCGCGTGGCACAGTGGGAGAGTGGCCTTGCGCAACCCGAGGGTCCCTGGTTCAATCCCCACCTAGTACCAATCTCATCACGTCCATTATGTCCTGAGAAAGACACTTCACCCTTGCTCCTGATGGGTGCTGGTTAGAGCCAATCTGCACTTTGTTAGAATATATAACAAATTGGACCAAGCTATATTTCTAACAAAGACAAATCATTATTTCTTCTACATTTTCCAGAATAAAAATGTTTAAACAAATTATAAAGACTTTGAAATAAGATTTAAATTAGATTCTACAGATTTTCTAGATTTGCCAGAATATATATTTGTTTTAATTTGAATCATAATAAGTTATAAGACATGCACCTGGGGATAGGTTGATTGGCAACTCTAAAATTGGCCCTAGTGTGTGAATGTGAGTGTGAATGTTGTCTGTCTATCTGTGTTGGCCCTGTGATGAGGTGGCGACTTGTCTAGGGTGTACCCCGCCTTCCGCCCGATTGTAGCTGAGATAGGCGCCAGCGCCCCCCGCAACCCCGAAAGGGAATAAGCGGTAGAAAATGGATGGATGGATGGAAGTTATAAGAAATATTTCACAAATATTCTTCGTCTGAAAAACAGAAGCTAAAATGAAGAATTAAATTAAAATATATTTATTATTCTTTACAATAAAAAACAACAACTTGAACATTGATTTAAATTGTCAGGAAAGAAGAGGAAGGAATTTAAAAGGTAAAAAGGTATATGTGTTTAAAAATCCTAAAATCATTTTTAAGGTTGTATTTTTTCTCTAAAATTGTCTTTCTGAAAGTTTATAAGAATCAAAGTAAAAAAAAAAATTAATTTATTTAAACAAGTGAAGACCAAGTCTTTAAAATCCATCCATCCATTTTCTACCGCTTATTCCCTTTCGGGGTCACGGGGCACGCTGGCGCCTATCTCAGCTACAATCGGGCGGAAGGCGGGGTACACCCTGGACAAGTCGCCACCTCATCGCAGGGCCAACACAGATAGACAGACAACATTCACACTCACATTCACACACTAGGGCCAATTTAGTGTTGCCAATCAACCTATCCCCAGGTGCATGTCTTTGGAAGTGGGAGGAAGCCGGAGTACCCGGAGGGAACCCACGCATTCACGGGGAGAACATGCAAACTCCACACAGAAAGATCCCGAGCCTGGATTTGAACCCAGGACTGCAGGACCTTCGTATTGTGAGGCAGACGCACTAACCCCTCTTCCACCGTGAAGCCCAGTCTTTAAAAATATTTTCTTGGATTTTCAAATTCTATTTGAGTTTGTTCTCTCTTAGAATTAAAAATGTAGAGCAAAGCGAGACCAGCTTGCTAGTAAATAAATACAATTCTAAAAATAGAGGCAGCTCACTGTTAAGTGCTGCTATTTGAACTATTTTTAGAACAGGCCAGCGGGCGACTCATCTGGTCCTTATGGACGACCTGGTGCCTACGGGCACCGCGTTGGTGACCACTGAGCTAGAGTGTGTACTTTTTTCTTTGTTTTTGTTTCAACCCTATTGCAGCATTAAAATATGGAGATGATAATGCGATGGGTGGATATTATTGTATTGCATTTTAAGGTACTCTTAGATCCCCAACCCTACTGTACAGTACTGCAGTGGTTCTCAACCTTTCTTCAGTGATGTACCCCCTGTGAACATTGTTTTAATTCAAGTACCCCCTAATCAGAGCAAAGCATTTTTGGTTGAAAAAAAGAGATAAAGAAGTAAAATACAGCACTATGTCATCAGTTTCTGATTTATTAAATTGTATAACAGTGCAAAATATTGCTCATTTGTAGTGGTCTTTCTTGAACTATTTGGAAAAGAATATATAAAAGTAACTAAAAACTTGTTGAAAAATAAACAAGTGATTCAATCATAAATAAAGATTTCTACACATAGAAGTAATCATCAACTTAAAGTGCCCTCTTTGGGGATTGTAATAGAGATCCATCTGGATTCATGAACTTAATTCCAAACATTTCTTCACAAAAAATAAAATCAACATCAATATTTATGGAACATGTCCACAAAAAAAATCTAGCTGTCAACACTGAATATTGCATTGTTGCATTTGTTTTCACAGTTTATGAACTTACATTAATATTTTGTTGAAGTATTATTCAATAAATATATTTATAAAGGATTTTTGAATTGTTGCTATTTTTAGAATATTTAAAAAAAAATCTCACGTACCCATTGGCATACCTTCAAGTACCCCCAGGGGTACGCGTACCCCCATTTGAGAACCACTGCAGTACTGTACTGAGATCCATTTGGATTTAGAGCTTTTTTAAGTGTAGAATACATATCAAATTATTATATTAAACAGTTTTAACAGTCCTTGATTTCACAAAATGGGCTGAAATGGAAGAACATTTTTGTGAAAGAGGGTCATTGTTGCTATACATGTTATTATCAAAGCAATCTTTATAAGAGCATGTTTGCACAATTTGGCATCAAAAACCCTAAACCCTGACCTCTACCCCATCAAAACCACTTTTGTGGACCAGCAGGACCTCTTTCAGGTCAGTGACCTCTGACCTCTCGAGGTTCTTCTGGTTGAATACCAACAGACAATAAACAATACCACAGACATGATACCATGAATTGATTAACGTGGACCCCGACTTGAACATGTTACCATTTAGTGGTCAATTGTACGGAATATGTACTGTACTGTTAAGATGTGACTTTAAGGTTTTATTACTTACGTATAAAATATTACACGGTCTAGCTCCAGCCTATCTTGCCGATTGTATGTCCAAAAGAAATCTGCATTCAAAGGACTCCGGCTTATTAGTAATTCCCAGAGCCCAAAAAAAGTCTGCGGGCTATAGAGCGTTTTCCGTTCGGGCTCCAGTACTCTGGAATGCCCTCCCGGTAACAGTTCGAGATGCTACCTCAGTAGAAGCATTTAAGTCTCATCTTAAAACTCATTTGTATACTCTAGCCTTTAAATAGACTCCCTTTTTAGACCAGTTGATCTGCCGTTTCTTTTCTTTTTCTCCTCTGTCCCACTGAAGGGGGTCCGGTCCGGTGGCCATGGATGAGGTGCTGGCTGTCCTGAGTCGGGACCCAGGATGGACCGCTCGTCCAGAGCCGGGACCCAGGATGGAGCGCTCGCCTGTGACATCTCTGCGCTGCTGATCCGCCTCCACTTGTGGTGGTTTCCTACTGGCTCCACTGTGGACAAGACTCTCTCTGCTGTGTTGGATCCACTTTGGACTGGACTCTCACAGTTGTGTTGGATCCACTATGGATTGAACTTTCACATTATCATGTTAGACCCGCTCGACATCCATTGCTTTCGGTTCCCCTAGAGGGGAGGGGGTGGCCCACATATGCGGTCCTCTCCAAGGTTTCTCATAGTCATCATTGTCACCGACGTCCCACTGAGTGTGAGTTTTCCTTGCCCTTATGTGGGCTCTACTGAGGATATCGTAGTGGTTTGTGTTGTGGTTTGTGCAGCCCTTTGAGACACTAGTGATTTAGGGCTATAGAAATAATCATTGATTGATTGATTGATTGATTGATACTGTGCAATCTACTAATAAAAGTCTCAATCAATACAACATTTTTCAGTTCCAGTCTCTCCCAATAATATAATATTCCCTAAAAATATAGTTAAAAAAATGTAAGCACGTGTATAGGAAGTAAAAATACTTTTTTCCCGCCTTTAACATTACATACCTTAGTAGACATTAACAATTGGATTATCATTATTTTTCTCAAGCTGCTGCACCTCAACTGAAGTCCTCTCTATCGGAAGGACCGGCTTACATTTTGAAAAACAGTAACGTAAACGTTCCCCGTTCGTTTGTCCTGGAATTGGGCGGATCCATCAAAATAGTGACAATATTGACACTGAGAGTAGTACAGTATCAAATCGATACTAGCGTGATGAGATTGATAATTTTCAGTGCTCTTATTTGTACAAATATCTTGGTTTTGGTAGTAATTAAAGTTAAAGTACCACTGATAGTCACACACACAGTAGGTGTGGTGAAATTATTCTCTGCATTCGACCCATCACCCCCTGGGAGGTGAGGGGAGCAGTGAGCAGCAGCGGCGGCCATGCCCGGGAATCATTTTTGGTGATTTAACCCCCAATTCCAACCCTTGATGCTGAGTGCCAAGCAGGAAGGTAATGGGTCCCATTTTTATAGTCTTTGGTATGACTCGGCCGGGGTTTGAACCCACAACCTACCGATCTCAGGGTGGACACTCTAACCATATTGTTGGTGTTGTTGTATTTATATCAAGGCTGTCAGCGTTAACGCGATTATAACGATTGAACAGAGATTTTCATTAACTTAAAAAGAGACCAATTTCTGAAGCTTTTCAGGTGAAATTCTTTCCCATTTTTGCTTGATGTACATCTTAAGTTGTTCAACAGATTGGGGTCTCCATTGTGGTATTTTACACTTCATAATACGCCACATATTTTCAATGGGAGACAGGTCTGGACTACAGGCAGGCCAGTCTAGTACCCGCACTCTTTTACTACGAAGCCACGCTGTTGTAACATGTGGCTTGGCATTCTCTTGCTGAAATAAGCAGGGGCGTCCATGATAACCTTGCTTGGATGGCAACATATGTTGCTCCAAAACCTCTATGTAGCTTTCAGCATTAATGGTGCCTTCACAGATGTGTAGGTTACTCATGTCTTGGGCACTAATACACCCCCATACCATCACAGATGCTGGCTTTTGAACTTAGCGCCGATAAGAGTCCGCATGGTTCATTTCCTCTTTGGTCTGGAAAACACAACGCCTACAGCTTCCAAAAACTACTTGAAATGTGGACTTGTCAGACCACAGAACACTTTTCCATTTTGCATCAGTCTATCTCAGATGAACCAGGGCCCAGCGAAGCCGGCGGCAGTTCTGGGTGTTGTTGATAAATGACTATGGCTTTCGAGTTTTAACGTGCACTTACAGCAGTAGCGACAAATTGTAGTTACTGACAGTGGTTTTCTGAAGTCTTCCTGAGCCCATGTAGTGATATCCTTTACACACTGATGTCGGAGCGAAGGTCACGGGCATTCAATGTTGGTTTTGGGCCTTGCTGCTTACGTGCAGTGATTTTTCCAGATTCTCTAAACCTTTTGATGACATTACGGAGCGCAGATGGTGAAATCCCTAAATTCCTTGCAATAGCTTGTTGAGAAATGTTGTTCTTGAACTGTTTGACAATTTGCTCATGCATTTGTTCACAAAGTGGTGACGCTCGCCCCATCCTTGTTTGTGAATGACTGAGCATTTCATGGAAGTTGCTTTTATACCCGATCATGGCACCCACCTGTTCCCAATTAGCCTGCTTGATGAGCATTTCTAAATTTTATGAGTCTTTTGTTCCACTTGAGCCAACTTTTTTGAAACATGTTGCAGGCATCATATTCAAAATGCGCTAATATTAAAAAAAAAAAAAAATAAGTTTTCCAGTTTCTTGTCTTTGCAGTCCATTCAACTGAATATAGGTCGAAAATGATTTGCAAATCATTGTATTCTGTTTTTGTTGACGATTTACACAACTGGTTTTGGGTTTTGTAGATGCATTGCAGGACTGCTTCTAAAAATCCCATAAAAAGTAACACATGACTACTACATTTTTAAAAACATAGCAAAATGCAACAGGTACAAGTGCAGTAAATGAGTGTATTTGTGATGATACCCCGTATAACACACATAACAATCCTCATTTAAGACCTGCTCAGAGGCCTAGTGTTTAGGTTGGGAGTTCAAACCCCGGCCGAGTCATACAAAAGACTATAAAAAATGGGACCCATTACTTCCCTGCTTGGCACTCAGCATCAAGGGTTGGAATTGGGGGTTTAATCACCAAATATGATTCCCGGGCGCGGCCACCCCTGCTGCTCACTGCTCCTCTCACCTCCCAGGGGGTGATCAAGGGTGATGGGTCAAATGCAAAGAATAATTTTGCAACACCTAGGGTGTGTGTGACAATCATTGGTACTTTAACTTTAAATAAGGCGGTCTGCATCACTTTGCAATTGCACACGCAACACGTTCACTAATAGTACACGCTATTCTATTTTTTGCACACGCTGTTTAGCGTGTGGTGTATGGATCTTAGTAAATCAGGCCCTCAGTGAAAATGACGAGGCTTTTTTCATTGGTTTACTATACAGCGTGCAACCTTCCCCAATTGCTCACAGCCACATGCAACCTGCTCATTGGGAGTAATTATGGGTTAAGTTTCTTGCTCAAGGACACTCTGACACTCGTTCCGGAAAGCCACAATTACACAGACGTTGACAAAAAAGACCAGAGACCGGCTCAAGTGTCGTCTATTTGCTTTAACGCGCTCTCTAAATGGATATTCAAGGCAGAATGAGATGATACAATAATACCTTTCGTAATAGTTTGTATGTAATACTAAGCCTGCAGATCCGAACTTTAGCTGTTATTGTAACCGCAGTTCGTTTATTCTTTGTTCCTGCATTCTAACCTCTTTACTTTGCCAATGTAATCCTTTGACTGGGATTATAGTAATGTTCATTATGAGTAGGAATGTTCATTTGGAAGGAAAAACTACGTATTGTGGCACAGCAAGCATTTGGTTGCTTTTAGTTTTGCAAATGCATCAAAAATGGCAAATATTAACATGTACACCAATAAATGCTTGCATGAAAACTCGGGCTGCAACCAACGACGGCGTGGTGCAGTTGGAAGAGTGGCCGTGCCAGCAACCTGAGGGTTCCTGGTTCAATCCCCGCCTTCTACCATCCTAGTCATGTCCGTTGTGTCTTTGAGCAAGACACTTCACCCTTGCTCCTGATGGGACCCTGTTAGCGCCTTGCATGGCAGCTCCCCCCATCAGTGTGTGAATGGGTGAATGTGGAAATAGTTTCAAAGCGCTTTGAGTTCCTTAAAAAGGTAGAAAAGCGCTATACAAGTACAACCCATTTACCATATTGATAGTCAGTTAGTCAACAATTATCTTAATGATTCGTCGACTAATCAGATAATAAAGCGTACACATATTTAATGGCTCTAATTTTTCCATCGACTTCTAAATGCAGCTTAAGTTATTTTAGGCATGTGCCTACTAACAGCAAAGATGACCAATTCCATCCATCCATCCATTCTCTACCGCTTGTCCCTTTCGGAGTCGCAGGGGGCGCTGGAGCCTATCTCAGCTGCATTCGGGCAGAAGGCGGGGTACACTCTGGACAAGTCGCCACCTCATCACAGGGCCAACACAGATAGACAGACAACATTCACACACTAGGGCCAATTTACAGTGGGGCAAAAAAGTATTTAGTCAGCCACCGATTGTGCAAGTTCTCCCACTTAAAATAATGACAGAGGTCTGTAATTTTCATCATAGGTACACTTCAGCTGTGAGAGACAGAATGTGAAAAAACAATCCAGGAATTCACATTGTAGGAATTTTAAAGAATTTATTTGTAAATTATAGTGGAAAATAAGTATTTGGTCAACCATTCAAAGCTCTCACTGATGGAAGGAGGTTTTGGCTCAAAATCTCTCGATACATGGCCCCATTCATTCTTTCCTTAACACGGATCAATCGTCCTGTCCTCTTAACAGAAAAACAGCCCCAAAGCATGATGTTTCCACCCCCATGCTTCACAGTAGGTATGGTGTTCTTGGGATGCAACTCAGTATTCTTCTTTCTCCAAACACAACGAGTTGAGTTTATACCAAAAAGTTCTATTTTGGTTTCATCTGACCACATGACATTCTCCCAATCCTCTGCTGTATCATCCATGTATCCATTTTGGTATAAACTCAACTTTGAGATTAAGAAGTAAAATACAGCACTATGTCGTCAGTTTCTGAGTTGATTAATTGTAAAACAGTGTAGTGGTATTTCTTGAAATATTTGGAAAAAAAGATAAAAAATAACTAAAATCTTGTTGAAAAATAAACAAGTGATTCAGTTATAAATAAAGATTTCTACACAGAAGTAATCATCAACTTAAAGTGCCCTCTTTGGGGATTGTAATAGAGATCCATCTGGATTCATGAACTTAATTCCAAACATTTCTTCACAAAAAACATCACTATTTATGGAAAATGTCCAGAAAAATTGTAGCTGTCAATGAACTTGCTCATATTTTGTTGAAGTATATATAAATATATTTATAAAGGATTTTTGAATTGTTGCTATTTTTAGAATATTAAAAAAAAAATCTCACGTACCCCTTGGCATAACTTCAAGTACCCCCAGGGGTACGCGTACCCCCACACTGGAAAAACTCGAAATCTTGCCAAGAATATTCGTCTTATTTCTAGTCAAATTATGTCTATGAACTTAATTTCAGACAATATCACTTATAACCAGAGTTACACCAAGATGTATAAATATTTTTTGTGATATACTGTTATGCATACAGTGAGCCGTGAAAAAAGCATGCCAGTGCAAACATTTATTGACGAATAAACGTTGAATGCGAGAATAATTCTCATTTACTTGCCTTATTTTGAGCTGGTAATGTCTTAAATTGAGAACAATATTGCTAATAATTATGACTCAAAAACCCCTAATTGTAGTCTGTTATGCTAACTTCAAGATATATTGTCTCAAAATGCCTCTTTCTATTCTCACTTCAAGTACATGGCATTCTTAAATCTAGAACAATTTCTCAAATATCAGACTTAAAATAAGTGAAATACACTTGAAATGAAAAGAATGGTATCAAAATACATGCTGGCTTTCAGGAGAAAAATACCACTTTCAAGCATCACAACCTTATTATGAGACGGAAAAATCTTACCATCCAAGTAAAATATAACTAAAAATGAGTTATTAATACTTGTTTTAAGACCTTTTTAGTCATGTCAGTCTTAGAAATTATGTCTTATTTCAAGAAATCTTGTTGAGACAATTTTCACTTGTTCCATTGGCAGATTTTTTTGCTCAATTCAAGCAAAAATGTCTTGTTTCATTGTTTTTTTAACTCATTTTTAGATCAGCATTTTTTCCAGTGCATTTGAGAACCACTGCCTTAGCCTCTCGTGAAATCGGCACACTTTCCTTTTGTTTTAGTTCCTATCTTTTGTCCTGTGTAGTTAATAAATAATAATAATAAATGTCCTACCTGCTACCTTTGTCCGGAAAAGTCCGATTGCATCCCAGGAGAACAATGAGTTCTCAGTAAGTTGCGAAATCCCCCTCGTCGTGACACTGTAACCGCTTCTTCCCTCATAATACTCTTAAACGCATCATAATAATCCCCTCAATTCCCTCCAAAAACTAATTAACTCGCTGGAATATGAAGACAATATAACATACATCCATAAATATGGATGCATATGCAAAAGTGTAATATATTTATCTGTACAATATATGTATTTATATCTGCCCCTTATTGCTCTTTTATTATGCACTACAACAAGCTAATGCAACAACATTTCGTTCTTATCTGTACTGTAAAGTTCACAAATGAATGACAATAAAAGGAAGTCTAAGTCTCTATCCTATATTTATTTTATGGGTCGTCACTTCATGCTAATGACTGTTACTTAAATAACCTCCTGTTGCAACGTTACTCCACCGTTACTCTTCACATTAAACACGACAAAAGTCATCGGCATTGTTAAATCAACAAGAGGCTCAAACAAAATGAGCAACTTTCTTACTCATCGTTTTATCAGAAGAGCTTCTTTAAACGGTCTTTGCAGCGGCGTGCCTGAGCACGTCAATTGTTGACAATAAAGCAGTGGAAAGCATTAAAAAAAAAGCAATGATAAACTTAACTAGGATCCGCAATGTTAAAAGGACAAAGAGGAAAACGTCCGGCTGGTTTCTTTGCAACAGAGCCGATCTGTATGCAATTGTCCTGTGGTGAGTGTTGTGGTATTCGGCCCTAGGATCACCGTGAAAATCAAACCCTTTCTCTTTCTTGTGGCAGGCGTCTAAATGGTGCCCTGTCATCAACCGACATTCTCTCGCGGAGGGTTTGTGCAATCACACTCTCGCATATCTAAACCAGTGCACACCCCCACACAACCGCAACACACACAACCTATTCATATTCCAAAATAGTTTTGTTTTTTTTTTACACATTTTTTTGTTTGACCAGAAAATGTCTTTCTATACGTTGACTATCGTGAGCATGGCAGTGCTTTGCAGGCCCAGAAACCCGAGTGGCTGCACAGCTAACTAAACACCCACCGAGTGTAGCCCTGCCAGCGATGGCTGAAGGTGTATTTCATTAAAATCGGGTCACTCTCCAACCGCGAGAGGACAGGAAGCAATAAGTGAATGAAAAAAAAAAAAACGAAAAACTATGTAAACTATCAACACACCTAATTACATCCCAGTATTGCTGAGCCCAATAATGAGGCTCTTTCAGCATAACTTCCTGCTACTGATGCATGCTGATAAAGTCATGCTACCTGAATGCTGTCTTCTTGGTCAATCTAAACCATTCCCCGCCTGAAGACAAAACAGGTGGCGCAATCACCATCCACCCATCAGATAAGGAACAGATGTTGGTTATGGGGCCGGACTCCAAATGACACACAAAAATACACTAGTTCCTCCATGTTGCTACACAAAAACTAGACTGTAGCTTTCATATGTTATGTTGTTTATCATGTCAGTTTTCATCATTTTTAGCTTTTAAATATCCCTGAACATTCAGCTTCATTACATGTGTGTTCAAACTAAAAACAACACACACACACACACACGCACGCACGCACGCGTTTGTGTATATATACATATATAATACATCCATCCACCCATTTTGTACCGCTTATTCCCTTTCGGGGTCGCGGGGGGTGCTGGCGCCTATCTCAGCTACAATCGGGCGGAAGGCGGGGTACACCCTGGACAAGTCGCCACCTCATCACAGGGCTAACACAGATAGACAGACAACATTCACACTCACATTTACACATATTAAATATAAATATATATACACATCTAAATTCACATGCACACACACATATATATATCAATATATACATACATATATATTCATACATATATACATACATATATATGTACATACATACATATATATACAGTATATACATACATACATGTATATATACATACATATATATATGTACATACATATACATACACACATATATACATACATATATATACATATACTGTATATATATATATATATATATATATATATATATATATATAGAGAGAGAGAGAGAGAGAGAGATATACATACATACATACGCACACATACATTTAATCGTAATTACATTCAGTTACCTCAAACTTAATTGTGATTAATCCCAAGTAAACATTTTTTACCCCAGACGGATAATTTTCAAGTTCTTATTACCATGAACAATTACTTTGCAATTAATATATTTTTTAACGTTTATGCTTTGTTTTAAATAGCTCAACACAAAAAGGAAAAAAACCCACTTTTAATGAGAATTAAAAAAAAAAAAAAATAACTGCAGTGCATTGGTGTCTTGCCAGATTTTGTATAAATGCAGAATTTGAATTCCTGCTGTAGAAGCACTTGCTTTCACAGAGAGAGCTACACTATGTTTAGATACCAGTTTTACAAAGTAATAACACAAAATGGGGAT
>NC_084632.1:31514983-31527483 GCF_033978795.1 Nerophis ophidion | reverse complement strand
AATTCAGCAATCCTTGTGTAAACTTCTTCTGGTACTGTAATGGTACCCAATTTTGCCTTTTGTAACAGAGGGTGCTGGTTCAATCCCTGCTATTATGCTGTGGTCCTGTTCTGGTTGTATTATTTTCTCAAAACATATATTAATCTACTTGTTAATTTACTGTTAATATTTGGCTACCTTGGTTTTAAGCGTTGTATGTGCATACAAATATTTTAAATTAGATTTCCTCTAAGGTTATACTTCTCCTCTTTTGTTGAGAAGAATTGTTGTACATTCTTGGGTAGCAGGTTATAGTTTGCTTTGTACATAATTTTAGCTGTTTGCAAATAAACCAAATCATTGAATTTCAATAATTGGGATTTACTAAATAAAGGGTTTGTGTGTTTCCTATATCCAACATTATGTATTATTCTAACTCAGGGGTGCCCATCACGTCAATCGCGAGCTACCGGTCGATCGCGGAGGGTGTGTCAGTCGATCGCCAGCCAGGCTTTTAAAAAAATAGACCTAAAAAAGACGTCACTTGATTGACATTCATGGCACCCGAGGGTCTTGTGAGATGACGCTGGCTGCTGCGAGATCATTATTAAGAAAAAATAACGGACAGGACGGCGAGAAACACTTTTTATTTCAACAGACTGTCGCGCCATACCTTCCGTCAAAACTCGAAAGGCCGACTGCACGGTTCCTATCTTCACAATAAAAGCGCTGCTTCATGCTGCCTGCGCTAACAAAATAAGAGTCTCGGAAAGCTGGCGTGCACAAGGCAGCAAGCTATGGAATTTGCCGCCAATGTTTTTCTTGTAAAGTGTTAGAAAGCTGGATAAAAAGGATGCCAAAAACCAACCACTTCCATGTGGTATTGTACAGAAAGGAGGACTTTTTTTCTCCTCCATTCAAAAATGTGTACGTTATCATCAACAAGAAAGGACAGAGCAGGCTGTACTTCCTCAGGAGACTGCACTCCTTCAACATCAGCAAAAAACTCCTGTGGATGTACTACCAGTCAATCTATCCATCTATCTATCTATCTATCTATCTATCACTACTGTCTGATTCCAATCAATGCAAGTCATCAGAATCAGGTAATACGCCAACTTATATTCTTGTCTTCATGAAAGAAAGACATCTATATGTGTTACACATGCTTGTATTATCATTAAACACTTAACTTGTTAACAAAAACGTCTCTTTCATAAATAAATAAATATAAATGATATATATGAATGAGGTAGATCCCCTCGATTTGGTCAATTGAAAAGTAACTCGCCTGCAGAAAAGGTGTGGGCAACCTGATCTTTTTTGTAACACGGTTAGTGAAGGAAGCGTACACGTGTAGTAGTTTCCCCATATTTCTACACTATAACAGATATGGTAACACAAGCGAGCAGTAGAGAATATGAAGTGATTTTTGGTCAAGGACATGTTTTGCTTTATTCTTTATTGACGTGTTTCTTGCTACTTTATGTTGTATATTTTTTACATCCATCCATCCATTTCTACCGTATGTCATTTTGGGGTCACGGGTTGTGCTGGAGCCTATCTCAGCTGCATTCGGGTGGAAGGCAAGGTACACCCTGGACAAGTCGCCACCTCATCACAGGGCCTATGAGATTTCCAATTCATTTGATCATCTATTAATACACCCAAAAATGTGCTTTCATTTACCCCTTCAATATTTACTCTGTGTATTGGTAATTGTGTTTGACTTTCTCTTTTACTGTTACCAAATTAAACATTTAATTGATACTATTCTGACCACATTTTTAGCTTTGTAAAAGCAGATTTGTTGTTTTATTTAACTCCTGTATCGACTTTCATTTGAGTACATTGGTCATATTGTTGTTGCCGGTTGCTTGACGTTTTACTTCCTTTATTTTTTACCACCCCACAGGATGAAAATCCGTAGCTGAGTTCAAACACATGAAACAGTTAAATGTATAACAACGATAAAAAGGATGTATACATTTTAGGCTCCACTGGTAGCTTTAGTTTGGAAAAAAAAAAAAAAAAAAGCAAAGTGGGTCAGTGAAAATTAGGGAAATGTACCTGCGGCAATACCCACATGTTGAGTAGATTAGTGTGTAGTTTGCTCCATCAGTTGTCCTCTACAGCAGTGGTTCTCAAATGGGGGTACGCGTACCCCTGGGGATACTAAATAGCAACAATTCAAAAATCCTTTATAAATATATCCATCCATCCATCCATCTTCTTCCGCTTAACCGAGGTCGGGTCGCGGGGGCAACAGCCTAAGCAGGGAAACCCAGACTTCCCTCTCCCCAGCCACTTCGTCTAGCTCTTCCTGGGGGATCCCGAGGCGTTCCCAGGCTAGCCGGGAGACATAGTCTTCCCAACGTGTCCTGGGTCTTCCCCGTGGCCTCCTACCGGTTGGACGTGCCCTAAACACCTCCCTAGGGAGGCGTTCGGGTGGCATCCTGACCAGATGCCCGAACCACCTCATCTGGCTCCTCTCGATGTGAAGGAGCAGCGGCTATACTTTGAGTCCCTCCCGGATGGCAGCGTCTTCAGTAATGCGGACGTTGTACCGATCCGTTGTGGTGAAGAAGGAGCTGAGCCGGAAGGCAAAGCTCTCAATTTACCGGTCGATCTACGTTCCCATCCTCACCTATGGTCATGAGCTTTGGGTCATGACCGAAAGGATAAGATCACGGGTACAAGCGGCCGAAATGAGTTTCCTCCGCCGTGTGGCGGGGCTCTCCCTTAGAGATAGGGTGAGAAGCTCTGCCTTTATAAATATATTTATTGAATAATGCTTCAACAAAATATGAATGTAAATTCATAAACTGTGAAAATAAATACAACAATGCAATACTCAGTGTTGACAGCTAGATTTTTTGTGGACATGTTCCATAAATATTGATGTTAAAGATTTCTTTTTTTGTGAAGAAATGTTTAGAATTAAGTTCATGAATCCAGATGGATCTATATTACAATCCCCAAAGAGGGTACTTTAAGTTGATGATTATTTCTATGTGAAGAAATCTTTATTTATAATGGAATCACTTGTTTATTTTTAAACAAGTTTTTAGTTATTTTTATATCTTTTTTTCAAATAGTTAAAGAAAGACCACTACAAATGAGCAATATTTTGCACTGTTATACAATTTAATAAATCAGAAACTGATAACATAACCAAAAATGCTTTGCTCTGATTAGGGGTTACTTGAATTAAAAAAATGTTCACAGCGAAAAAAGGTTGAGAACCACTGGTCTGCAGTGTCAGGACTGGGACAATGCATGGATTCATGAATCATTCAATACCACTTCAGACCAAAGAAAGCACTCCTATACAACACGTGTTAATTGCAGGCACGTCCGTCACAGAAAATGTGCATTAGTTTGATGATTGCGGTCTTAAAGAAAACTATTATGGCTCTTTGCTTAAATCAGTGGTTCTTAACTTGGGTTCGATCGAACCCTAGGGGTTTGGTGAGTCAGCATCAGGGGTTCGGCGGAGGTCAAAACACACCCATCTCATCGTGTAAATACACACTTCTCCCTAACGGCACATTACGGATACGGCAACAGCTGACTGATTTGCAGGTGTGTAATTTGTTGTGAGTTTATGCACTGTGTTGGTTTTGTTGTCTAAACAAGGTGGTGTTCATGCACGGTTCATTTTGTGCACTAGTAAAAAAAACATGATGACATAAAAGTATGGGAAACATATTCACCATAAATTAGTTTCTTGTCAACATGCAAATTAGTAACATATTGGCTATTAACTAGTCATTATTAAGTACTTATTAATGGCTTTTTCGGCATGGCCTTATTATAACCCTAACCCTTAACCCTAACCAAATCACTCTAAATTAAGTCTTAATTACTTACAATATGTTCCAATAGTGTCCAAACAACTCTAAATTAAGTCTTTGTTGATTAAAATGTGTTCCCCATACCATAGTGTTACCAAAAACATATAACTTTGTCAAGAATTAAAAAAAAAAAAAAAAAAAAAAAAAAAAAAAATTTCACATATGAAACTGGCAGGGTTCGGTACCTCCAACAAGGTTAAGAACCACTGGCTTGAATGGAACATAGCAGTGTGTGTGTGTGTGTATTTATTTACCATCACTAGAGGTGTTCCATGTAGGGGCTGCTACCACACTGTGGTCTTGAGCAAACTCAGACCCTGCAAACACAACAGACATTCTCTATTAACATCTTAACGCATTGTTTTGAATTATGCAAAAATACACTGATAAGAAAGGAAATGTCGTATTCCGTGTGCTGCATTTCCTGTACGCTTTTCACCAGGTGCAACACACATGTTGGCAAGGCTGCCGAGACACATTTTATGGATAGAAAAAATAAAAAAAACTTGCTGTGACCTCTCGGTGGAATTGTGGTGACGAGTGGTTCTCTCGTGGGTGCAGCGAAGATGGACACAGCGTGAGGTAGGAACAATAATTTATTTATACTAACTAAAACAGACTAAGAACCAAAAACACTTGCTCGAAGGCACCAACAAACAAAACAGAAAGCGCTAGCATGAGCTAGGGACAAACAACTGAAATAGCATGGAAGCTAATGTACACGAAAGTAGTTACCATAAGGTTGGGAAGAGCGACGTCAACTGTAGCATGAAGCAAACGAGAGTCCAAGAAAGAATGTCAAACAAAGGCGGTCTTAAATTGGGAGATAGCTAATCAAGGGCAGGTGCGAGTGATCAAAGGAGAGACAGGTGACACTAAATTGGTAACTATGACAACAGAACAAAACCAGGAAGTGCCACAAAGAACTGAGGACGACAAATACTAGACAGAATGTGATAACAAACAGAACCAAAACCAGACTATGCCATGATCCGAGGCGTGGATCATGACACTTGCTCTGCACTGTAAAACTTCACCAGTATTTACACCGACTAACAGTATCTTTTCCCATTGAAATATTGTAATGAAAATATGCTGTAATATAACAAAAAAATGACAATTACGATACACTCATATTTCAAAGCAATGATCTGTCATAGTCATCTAACTATACAGCAAACTCAAACTGAGTTGTCTCTTTCCGTGGACCACGTTGCACACTCTTCTACAGTAGGTGGCAGTATGCTGTTAAACCAAGAGAGACATTCAATTACAATTGTGAAGTCACAGCGTGTACTTGTACTTTTATTGTGACTAACTTTAAAATTGCAAAGTTACACCATTCCGTTGTAACTTTACAGTAATTAACGTCACATCACAGCTCTGCAGTTACGGGGAATTGCTGAAATGTAATTCTTAACCATGGGCATTACAAGATTGGATTCGATTCAAAATCAATACTTTATAATAACATTGTGAATAAACTTGTAGTCAAACATTTAATCAATCAATCAATCAATCAATGTTTATTTATCTAGCCCCAAATCACAAATGTCTCAAAGGACTGCACAAATCATTACGACTACAAAATCCTCGGAAGAACCCACAAAAGGGCAAGGAAAACTCACACCCAGTGGGCAGGGAGAATTCACATCCAGTGGGACGCCAGTGACAATGCTGACTATGAGAAACCTTGGAGAGGACCTCAGATGTGGGCAACCCCCCCCCTCTAGGGGACCGAAAGCAATGGATGTCGAGCGGGTCTAACATGATGCTGTGAAAGTTCAATCCATAGTGGCTCCAGCACAGCCGCGAGAGTTAAGTTCAAGCGGATCCAAGACAGCAGCGAGAGTCCAGTCCACAGGAAACCATCCCAAGTGGAGGCGGATCAGCAGCGTAGAGATGTCCCCAATCGATACAGGCGAGCGGTCCATCCATGGTCATCGGACCGGACCCCCTCCACAAGGGAGGGGGGGACATAGGAGAAAGAAAAGAAGCGGCAGATCAACTGGTCTAAAAAGGAGGTCTATTTAAAGGCTAGAGTATACAGATGAGTTTTAAGGTGAGACTTAAATGCTTCTACTGAGGTAGCATCTCGAACTGTTACCGGGAGGGCATTCCAGAGTACTGGAGCCCAAACGGAAAACGCTCTATAGCCCGCAGACTTTTTTTGGGCTCTAGGAATCACTAAGAAGCCGGAGTCTTTTGAACGCAGATTTCTTGCCCGGACATATGGTACAATACAATCGGCAAGATAGGCTGGAGCTAGACCGTGTAGTATTTTATACGTAAGTAGTAAAACCTTAAAGTCACATCTTAAGTGCACAGGAAGCCAGTGCAGGTGAATTGCATTAAAGATAAAGTTAAACGACCTCTGATAGTCACACACACACACTAGGTGTGGTCAAATTACCCTCTGCATTTGACCCATCCCCTTGTTCTACCCCCTGGGAGGTGATTTGAGCAGTGAGCAGCAGCGGTGGACGCGCTCGGGAATCATTTTGGTGATTTAACCACCAATTGCAACCTTTGATGCAGAGTGCCAAGCAGGGAGGTAACTGGTCACATTTTTATAGTCTTTGGTATGACTCGGCCGGGGTTTGAACTCCTGACCTACCAATGTCAAGGCGGACACTCCAACCACTAGGCCACTGAGCATGCTAATAAATAAAATTTAATAAAGAGGGGGGCGTGGCCTGCGGGCCTGCAGCGAAGCAGGGTGTGCCAGCACCAGCTTTGAAATCAATGACTGGTGCGTAGATGGCCCACCTGGGCCTTGTTATTTAATCACCTGTTGCTCTGTTATAAGCAGCAGCCAGGAGGACAGACGGGGTTGGAGCTGGAGTGAGAACGTGATGGAGAGACAATTGCTGAAAAGCAACAACAGATACTATATTGAGGAACAATAAATCTATATTGAGAACCTGAACCGGGCCTCATGTTGGTGATTGGTGGTCTGACGGACCCCCTGGAGGGCAACCTCCATATAGTCAAATACAAATAAGAAAACAAAGATCACACTTCTCTTTTCTAAGGTAAATCTTTATAGCAGAAATGGCCATCTCCATCAACAATATGATTTGCTTGAGTGCCTGGACAGGACATCCATTTTCTACCACTTGTCCCTTTTTGGGTTGCGGGGGGTGCAGGAGCCTATCTCAGCTGCATTCAGGCGGAAGGCGGCGTACACCCTGGACAAGTCGCCACGTCATCATAGGGCCAACACAGATAGACAGACAACATTCAAACTCACATTCATACACGAGGGCCAATTTAGTGTTGCCAATCAAATAAATATATATATATATTTTTTTGTCGATTAAGACACATTGGGAAGGCTATGTCTCCCGGCTGGCCTGGGAACGCCTCGGGATCCCCGGGAAGAGCTGGACGAAGTGGCTGGGGAGAGGAAAGTCTGGGCTTCCCTGCTTAGGCTGCTGCCCCCGTGATCCGACCACAGGTAAGCGGAAGAAGATGGATGAATTGCGATTCATTCAAAAATCTTTTTTTTTTTTTAATAAATTATTTGGGCCAGTGTGAAATAGACAACAAGCACAGTTTGTTATATAAGAAAAAAATAAAAATGTTTTCACCAAATCCAATGTTAGGCCTCCACAATAATGCCACTGTACAATGAGCAAAGACTTGTATCCCCCCAGCCAGCCGTGTGACCCTAAGGCGGCATTATTGCTATCTGACGACAGAGCAAGTCATGACGGATGAGGGGGACAAAAAAAAACTGGCTGCATGGGGGCATTTCCGGCAAATAAAAAAAAAACCTTAAGATAAAAAAAAAAAGCATGATAAAAGCAACTCAGTGATCAGTGGAAACACTCAGCACACATATGTCTCAGCAGCATATTATTTAGGCTGTAATTTTGTGCAGGCTGCTTGTTCAAACTTGATGGATGGCCAACTCACGACCCTGCGTTCACACGGCTGTGCTAAAACACAACCATATGAGCTGAGCAAAAACAGATAAATGCATGAGCCTAACTTTTTCTGCAGGTACTTAACTGGATTGTACGCTGAAGGCAGTATCCCAAAATGTAGACGTTTTACTGACGGGTAACCAAAGGAGTCCTTTAGAAGAGGCGCTGAGGACGGAAGGTGTCAAACAGGAGCTGACCAGACATGCTAATAAGGTGATAATGTGTCATTTCACAAGCGCTGCATCAGGATGCTGAAGACTGCGGGGAGGTGCTTGTGAAATGAGCTGTGTTAATGAGGAGCACTTAAAGCCGAGGCATCTGGTAGCAAAGCAGGCCCACAACACCCGGCAGCACACTGGGTGGCTTTATTGCATCCAGCCTGTCAACAGTGGAGCTCCTTAAAAGGCTTATATTTTCTTCAAGCCAACAACTGCATCACCATACTTGCCAACCCTCCCCATTTTCCCGGGAGACTCCCGAATTTCAGTGCCCCTCCCGAAAATCTCCCTGGGTAACCATTCCCCCGATTTCCACCCAGACAACAATATTGGGTGCGTGCCTTAAAGACACTGCCTTTAGCGTCTTCAACCTTTGGCATATCCGTTTTTCCTCCATGCAAACAGCGTCACATAATATACGCAGCTTTTACACATACACAAGTGAATGCAAGGCATACTTGGTCAACAGCCATACAGGTCACACTGAGGGTGGCCGTATAAACAACTTTAACACTGTTACAAACATGCGCAATACTGTGAACCCACACCAAACAAGAATGACAAACACATTTCGGGAGAAAATCCGCACCGTAACACAACATAATCACAACATAATCACTTGCAGCACTAACTCTTCTGGCACGCTACAATAACAATATACTACCACCAAACCCTACCACTTCCCGAATTCGGAGGTCTCAGGGTTGGCAAGTATGTGCATCACCAAATGTGTTTGAAGTTTGCAGTGGTGAAAACTAGGCTATGTGAAGTGAAGTGAATTTATATCGCGCTTTTCTCTAATGACTCAAAGCGATTTTACATAGTGAAACCCAATATCTAAGTTACATTTAAACCAGTATGGGTGGCACTGGGAGCAGGTGGGTCAAGTGCCTTGCCCAAGGACACAACGGCAGTGACTCGGATGGCGGAAGCGGGGAATCGAACCTGTAACCCTCAAGTTGCTGGCACGGCCGCTGTACCAACCGAGCTATACCGTCCTGTCTACATTAAGCCGGATAACCCCTTAAAGGACTAATTATTTAGAATAAGCCCCGTGTCAGCCACACTAAACCCTCGTTTAAGGTCCCCCTCCTTGGATATATTTTTACACAGGTAAATGCGCCGTGTATTTCTTGAATCTCCGGCTCTTAGCTTTGTACGGACTCATGGATCGTTTACAAAGTGAGTTCGGAGAGGAAATGACGCCAGAGAGACCACACTTCACACAGGAAGTGAGATCAGAAAGAAGGCGCCACAGCCAGTTTCATAACAACCTGTTTCCATTTGAAGGTAAACTCTAAAAACATGGAGGCGAGTGATCCAGACATGCCCGTGTTTCTCCTTCCTCTACATGTACAGACACTTGTGGAAATCACACATGAATACCTTAAGAGAAAGCGATTGCAGCTATTTGGGATACAACACTTCTCACACGGCGAGAGAACTTCCGAATGTCCAGGTCAGCTGTGACTCTACTTACCGAAAAAGTTTGTCCATTTGTTGAAGGGGAGACAAAGAGAATGCGAGCTCCCGCGGATGTGATAAATAAGGTAGTGTGTGCTTTGTACTACCTGGCGGAAGAGGGAAAACTAGTTGGAAAACATTGAATGCATTTGGACTGGCAAAGCAGACCCTATCAGTTATTGTCCGCCATGTATGTCGCGGACTCAACCTCTGGGTCCAGAGTATATAAAGTCATGAAAAAGGAATGGACAATGAAGGTGAAGGCAAAAGAGTGAGGACTGCCCGGACCAGATATCTAGATCCCTAGATTGATTGATGTAAAATGTTCTTTATCACATGGTTTACTTTCACGTGTCCATTAAAGATTTGATTAACTTATGTTATGTGTTTATGTCTCACCTTAAAACTCATCTGTATACTCTAGCCTTTAAATAGACCTCATTTTTAGACCAGTTGATCTGCCGCTTCTTTTCTTTCTCCTATGTCCCCCCCTCCCTTGTGGAGGGGGTCCGGTCCGATGACCATGGATGAAGTACTGGCTGTCCAGAGTCGAGACCCAGGATGGACCGCTCGCCTGTATCGGTTGGGGACATCTCTATGCTGCTGATCCGCCTCCGCTTGAGATGGTCACCTGTGGACGGGACTCTCGCTGCTGTCTTGGATCCGCTTGAACTGAACTCTCGCGGCTGTGTTGGAGCCACTATGGATTGAACTTTCACAGTATCATGTTAGACCCGCTCGACATCCATTGCTTTCGGTCCCCTAGAGGGGGGGGTTGCCCACATCTGAGGTCCTCTCCAAGGTTTCTCATAGTCAGCATTGTCACTGGGGTCCCACTGGATGTGAATTCTCCCTGCCCACTGGGTGTGAGTTTTCCTTGCCCTTTTGTGGGTTCTTCCGAGGATGTTGTAGTCGTAATGATTTGTGCAGTCCTTTGAGACATTTGTGATTTGGGGCTATATAAATAAACATTGATTGATTGATTGATATGTCTCAGGTGTGATTCACTACAATAGCACACAGCACACTGGATTCCAGTTAATAGATATACCACAACACTGGATATTGTTCGGATAAGTGACATCTAATTTGAGAACTTGCACATAAAGTAACACTGGAGGTGACTATGACGTGTGCATTTTCCGTGCATGCGTAATCGGACAGAGCAGGGGAGGGAATCTTAAACGACCATTGTGTGTGTGTGGACAAGGATAAGTTTAGGTGGAATTTACCCCGGATAACCTTAGCCGGCTTAATGTAGAAGGGGCCTTAAACTCCCTTGGTCGTCTTGTCTTCTTCTAAGTTTTTGACCTGCAAGCCCAAGTCCACGTAAAACTATTTCCAAGTAAACATCGAATGGATTCCCCAAAAATAAATTGATACAACCCTTATCTGTTTTGTCCATTTTCCAATTGTGCACAGGATCGGAAATCATTTTTTGTGTTTTGGGTCTGGAAACAAACATTTTAAAAACTATTTTTCGTTTTGTAATGAAAAATAATACACAGATTAACGTCTCCCTTGTTTATGTTTTAGTTGTACCTATACAATTAGATGGCTTCCTGTTGCCCAGCTACTAAATGTTGACTAATTGAGGCACAGCAGGATCACTTATTGTGGATTAAAGGGGAACATTATCACAATTTCAGAAGGGTTAAAACCAATAAAAATCAGTTCCCAGTGGCTTATTTTATTTTTTGAAGTTTTTTTCAAAATTTTACCCATCATGGAATATCCCGAAAAAAGGCTTTAAAGTGCCTGATTTTCACTATCTGTAAATCCACCGTCCATTTTCCTATGACGTCATCTAGTGATGCCAATACAAACAACATGGCGGATAGCACAGCAAGATATAGCGACATTAGCTCGGATTCAGACTCGGATTTCAGCGGCTTAAGCGATTTAACAGATTACACATGTATTGAAACGAATGGTTGGAGTATGGAGGCAGATAGCAAAAACTAAATTGAAGAAGAAACTAAAGCTATTGAGCGAATAGCGACTGACGCTATTCGGCCATGCATGTCTGCCTTAGCATCGCCGGTAAAATGTACGGACCAAACGATCAGGACTTTCGCATTGACACTGGATCAACTTAAATCCGTCGATTGGTAAGTGTTTGTTTCACATTAAATGTGGATGGAGGGAAAGGCTGAATGCAAATATAGCTACAAATGAGGCATAATGCTGCAATATGTACATATAGCTAGCCTAAATAGCATGTTAGCATTGATTAGCATGCCATGCTAATCGATGTACATTCTACGTAAATCAACTTGAATCCGTCCCTGATCGTGTTGTTACACCCTCCGACAATACACCTACGAGGCATGATGTTTCCAAGGTAACACCGGAAAACAGTCGAAAAAACGGAAAATAACAGAGCTGATTTGACTTGCTGTGTGTAATGTGGTGGAGAAAATGGCGTTGACTACCTAGGTGACGTCACGTTCTGACGTCATCGCTCCGAGAGCGACAAATTGAAAAGTGTTTAATTCGCCAAAATTCACCCATTTAGAGTTCGGAAATCGGTTAAAAAAATATATGGTCTTTTTTCTGCAACATCAAGATATATATTGGCGCTTACATACAGTAGGTCTGATGATAATGTTCCCCTTTAAAATTAAGTCTTGATCTAAATGGGAAGAGCAGACATTGTACGGTAAAAAATTGTTTTATTATGTTTGTAGATTGTATTTCTTGTTTAGCACTTAGCCATACAGCTACTTGATGCCTATGTGTTCCAGTAAGGCTGGATTTGTTTAGCACACATCTTCGAAAACTTGTAGCTCATCCTCTTTATATTTAGGATCAACAATATAAGTTTCTGGATCATAAAAGTAATCATTGTTGGCTCTCACAATGTCTGCATGATTTGCATTGTTGTTGGTGGGGAAGGGATCTGCGGTTTCTACCTCTACATCACGTGATCACATGACCGGCTAGCTCAATATTTCTCAAAATGCCGCCGCCTCTTTGAGCTTTAATTTGACCCCCTTAACATGCTTTAAAACTCACCAAATTTGACACTCACATCAGGACTGGCCAAA
>NC_084632.1:31482483-31509983 GCF_033978795.1 Nerophis ophidion | reverse complement strand
GTACATTTGTGTTTTGCATCCATCCATCCATTTTCTACCACTTGTCCCTTTTGGTAGACTGACCATACATCCTCTTTTACCCGGACATGTCCTCTTTTGCGGGACTGGGCGGGGTTTCTTAAATGCCTTAAATGTCCGGCTTTTTGTGCCAAGGTTGAGTGCATTTTCAATGCACGTACAGGGTTAAGAGGGGTTAAAAACAGACACAATTTGAGAAGGTGTGCACACACAGCAACATTTGTGAGGAAGGGGGAGAAATAGAGACAGCGAGTGAGCAAAGTAGTGGATCGTTTGTCAATCAAGGCATACTTGGTCAACAGCCATACTGAGGGTGGCCGTGTAAACAACTTTAACACTGTTACAAATATGCGCCACGCTGTGAACCCACACCAAACAAGAATGACAAACACATTTTGGAAGAACATCCGCACCGTAACAAAACATAAACACAACAGAACAAATACCCAGAACACAATCACAAGTCAATTTACCAAAATTGTATTGTATGTCATTTTCAAAACAGAAAGTGCAAGATTGTCAGAGACATTTTAAAACAAGTTATTGGTGCACTTTTATGCATGATGTCACTAAGATGACATATCAAAACAACACTAAATTAAAGTGCACTTTTTGTACAGAACGCCACTACAATAGTAAAAAACAGATAAAGTTCACTTTTGTGTACGATGTCACACAAGAT
Source organism: Nerophis ophidion (assembly GCF_033978795.1). Classification (NCBI taxonomy): domain Eukaryota; kingdom Metazoa; phylum Chordata; class Actinopteri; order Syngnathiformes; family Syngnathidae; genus Nerophis; species Nerophis ophidion. Next base: position 31,509,283 of record NC_084632.1, on the reverse strand, counting down.
ATTTCAATAACTGTCAAATAAAAATGGGCTGCATAATAGGAAATCAAATAGTGTATGTCCTTCACTATGTGGTAGGTTCCTGCGGACGTTATCTGTTTCTGTTGTTGATTATTTTTTCCATACAGTGTTGATCTGGAAATGGTTTCCTGGGCATTTTGTTGGTGTGGCACTGAACGGAGATGTTGACATGCGGAGTTTCAAGCACTCTTTATTCTCTAGCGGGTGACTTTTCAGATGGTTCTACAAATTAGCAGTAATGCTACTTTTTGTAACAACGCTTTTGCAGCATAATTGTTCAACATATTCCCGTTTGAAGCCAAACCACCACCAGACGATGGACCCCGTGCTGTTTTTCTTGGGAATGAATTCTTTCTTCATTTGTTACCAGATTTGCACTTTCTGTCTCTCATATTACCGCTAGCACCACAGCTAACGTTAGCCATGCTGCTACTTCTCTGCTAGGCGAGGGCATGTGATGTTGCACGCATGACAGTATGTGACGTATGTAAGAAGGGGTGCTTGTTTACCTCTCTGGGAGAAGGAGAGACAAGAAAGAGTGAGAAACACATGTAGTGTAATGCCCGCAGCTAAAAGCAACTCCGTGAAAACGTATACTCGGATATAATGATGTAGTCATTTTCTATATCGCACAGAGACAAACCCGTGATATTTCGAGTATATTCTATATAACGCCCAGCCCTAGGATATACTATCTTTAAAATGACAAATTAGCAACACAGCCTGTCAGACAAACCTGGATGATGTTGGAAGACTAATGTGGAAGGCCTAGAAGGGTGAGGCTCCATTAGCATCCAGTTACCAACAGTACAAGCAGACTAGTGAGGAATGTGCAAAAGCACGTCAACCCTCTGCTAATCAATCAGTTTTAACCTGACAGGTCTGGAACCAGTGTGTGGACATGTGTGTATGACAATCAGATCCCGTCTGCAGAGCTATCTGTCAATAATATTTTCCAAGCATTGATTTACGTGTTACCATTTAGTGGTCAATTGTACGGAATATGTACTAAACTGTGCAATCTACTAATAAAAGTTTCAATCAATCAATCAAATCCAAAATGTAATCTTTGCATCCGCGTCTTGTTTAAGAAGCAAATAGTGCTTTTTATTGCAAAAGTGTATGAAGAAGATGCCATGCTTCATGCTTGCCTGAGCATGCATTTTGGGGCAAAAGCCTGCACGTAGTAAGTATGTGGGCATTCTCAGGTGCAGCCTGAGACATCTTTTCCCTCAATGAGCTCAGATCGGCCTTTCAAGATTCCTTGACAATGACACAATAAGAAAGACGAGGGTCCAAACAGATGGAATGAGAGACCACCAGGATAACGCGGCTGGCTGCCAGAAATCGATGAGGATTCAGGCATCATGTGACTACAGTCGAGCTGGGACCAATTCCAGGAGTATTCTTCATGCCTGTCAGTACTTTATCACTCAATATGCCGGATCTTTCCTTGCCCGCGGGACATATAATAACTGAAAATTGCTAGGATCGCTTAAATCACTGGTTATATTCACGTATGACACTATTGATGAAACACAGCGTGACGTTAGGCGCTGCAGATTCTTGATGGAAGTAACCGAGGTGGCACTAATGTGGAAAACATTAGGAAAACTATCCGTAATGGTCTTTCTTCTGTGGCCAAAGTTGCCTCAAACGCATGCAAAAGTAATTAGGGTTGAGCATTGGTAGTATTTAAACGATTCCGATTCCTTGTTTCGATTTCGGTTCGTTAAGAGTCAAATATTTTATATACATTATATATATATATATATATATATATATATATATATATATATATATACAAGAGATACTTGAATTTCAGTGAATTCTAGCTATATATATATATATGTATATATATATATATATATATATATATATATATATAATACTTGAATTTCAGTGTTCATTTATTTACACATATACACACACATAACACTCATCTACTCATTGTTGAGTTAAGGGTTGAAATGTCCATCTTTGTTCTATTCTCTGTCTATTCTACATTCTATTCTATTCTATTCTATTTTATTCTATGTACAGTAAAATAAAGTTCTATTTTGGTTTCATCTGTCCTGTTTAAGAGTGTCACAAGTTCACAACATTGCTGTTTAGGCAGACAAACTGTTTTACGGTAGACGAAAAAACGTGACTGCTGTTGTTGTGTGTTATTACCGGGCTGGGAGGACTTTAATGAAACTGCCTAACAATAAACCCACATAAGAAACCAAGAACTCGCCCTCGATCATTCTACAGTTATAACGTCATTGGGCAGACTCGCTCTTTATATTGTGGGAAAGACTGTCCACACGTCACTCAGGTCGCATGGAGCTGGAGGGGGCGTGGCCTCCAGCTCTGCCTGATTTTCGGGAGATTTTCGGGAGAAAATTTGTCCTGGGAGGTTTTCGGGAGAGGCGCTGAGTTTCGGGAGTCTCCCGGAAAATTTGGGAGGGTTTGCAAGTATGTCAATGCCCAAACCTACAAGGATTATTTACTAACATTAACATATCATTACTTACTTTTCAACATATTTTTCTTTGCAGAGCGGATTTATCCGAAGATAAGTGAATGCTGGCGTTAAGATAGAAAGAGAAATATGATGAAGGGGTCTGTGACACATCCTATCACGATGCATTCAGGAATCCTCCTCAGCTCTGAGTCAAAAGTGCAGACTAAGCTGCAAGACGTCTGACTTGAGGTCAACGGGAAGGTCGGATGGAATATAAGACGGCCTTGGGATGGAGATGAAGAAATGGGAAGACAATATGTTGTAAAAAAGTTGTGTGATTTAGTCCAGAAGGAATCGTTGTGCTTGCAAGATGATTATTTCCCGTTAAAATGTCTTGTTTTATTCCCAGTTGTAGTTTTATCGTCATATTGTCTGTATTGAAGACTTAGTCTTGCCTGCCAACAGCCAGTCTGAGGTAAACTCTGAGCCTTTCCAGTATGCTTTCCTGTCAATCACAGAAATGCTCTACGGGAAAACCTGTCCTCGTTCCAGGTTAAGAAAATAAGCACCAGCATTCCTCCACTTCTCAAGATGGCTACTAAATAGGCTGCTGGCAGAAGTGAAATGTAAATGAATGCGGGAGATATGTAGATGGACGGAAAAGAGATTTAAGATTCAGCGATACACTGCCTGCTAATGTCAAATTTATGAGGTGGGTCAGAAAAGTCCCAGCACTTTTGATGTTGATCGTATTTTTCAATGTGAGGGTCATTGTCCACTGCCAGCTCTTGCAACGAGCACCTCTACAGAGAGATCCTTTTCGTATTTTGTAGACGTGGACGACATCAAGATGGCAGAGAAGGCTGGGAAAATGCAATCAAAGGGGAATATTTCGAAGGGACAAACTTATAGTTTGTAGTGTCGATTTGAAAAATATGTTTGGTGAGACACCCCGGTGATGATATACAGCAGGCCTGGGCAATTATTTTGACTCGGGGGCCAAATTTAGAGAAAAACATGTGTCTGGGGGCCGGTATATCTATTTTTAGGAACACTTATACGAAACTTCACAATAATGTCTGATTGAATGCTAAAAACGTTATGACAGAGTGCCTTAAAAAACGGACTGGAATTGTACTTTTTTTTACTGTATGAGACACCCAGAATGTACAAGAAAATAAAGAATGTGGAATTTACAATATTAACTATGAACGATAAAACATTGAATATTGACAACATATGAACGTCACACCCCCTCTTCATCGACATATTTTGCCATTGTCCTTTTTTGTGGTCACGTTCTGTTTTGTTTTGGATTCATTGGGCACTCTTGCTTGTTTTGTCACCATGCCAACCTATCAGTTTTCACCTGTTATGTGTTCACGACTCAAGCACCTGATTTGTCTGGACTCACCCACCTGTCATCACTGCACCTATTTAAGCCTGTAGTTGCCAGGCAGTCAGCCTGGCGACATCACCTTTTACCACCCTCTATGCACCCTTGCTCCATGCTGATGATCCATGCTCTTTCCTCGTTCCCCGTAAGTTTTGTTATTCATGCCATAGTTTGCAAGTTTTGTTCTATGTCCCTAGTTTACGTTGTAGTAATAGTTTTGTACCTTTTCTGAGAGCGCCTTTTGTCTGTACTTTTTTTGGAGATATTAATTAAAAGACGTCGTGTCCGGTCCAATCGCTTTGCACCAAGGGAAAACCAACCTCACCATAGTCCAAGTCACGACAGCCACAAAAACATGAATGCAAAAGGTAAAAAAAACATCTGCAATTTATATATCATTAAGCTTCAGAACTTTGTTGTAAAAATGTCCTTCCCCGACTGTCCCTGACACCCGCATTTCAGGCTGGCCGCTCTGGAAACACTCTGTAGAAACGCTCCCCACCCTTAGCTTGGTGCCTCGTCTGAGCTGTTGTGACTTACATTACCATAGTAACTACTGAGATAACCATAGTAACTAGTATATCATGCAAAAGTGCAGAGTCCAACCATTGAAATACTTTGTATAGTTCAAGACTTACGGTAATTTGTAAAACATCCTTGCACAGTTTCAATCTTAAAGATGTAAAAAAAATGTTTGGGAATGTCCGGCGGGCCAGATTGAAAAGCTTAACCCAGGTCTGCCATACAGTGATACCTTGGCCTACGAGTGCCCCGGCTCACCAGTATTTTTTGGGATACTCGCTGTCTCTCGGCTAATTGTTATGATTTAGGTTGAGAGCAAAAATCCAGGTAACAAGCCACCCCACCGCTGGTAGGTGTAGCAAGTACCGCAGTCAACCTAGTAAGAATCCCACAAAAACATCTGATGCTTATAACAAGCCAGCGAGTCACACAGACTAGAGCTTTGCTTTAAAAGGTGTGCATAATTTGAGTTAAGAGCCTTTTTGCCGTCGGCTAAGGTAACATATGTCCAAACCCACAGCCAGTGATTAACACAATTCTCTCCTCCAACCAAAGAAATGTGGAGGAGAAGAAGTGGACCACCGAATAAGAGAAACAAACTATTAAAAACATGTCCTGCCAATTATCCATCCATGTGTTTGGCCTGTTTCGGTCTGTTATGTCTCCTGGCTCGGCAGGCTGAGTGATCAGCATTGCCTTTGATGCAAGGGCACACCTCTCTGGTCCGTCACTCAAAATCCTCTTTGTGCAACATAAACAGCAATTTCACAGTCCCTATTGTTAGACAACAGAGAAACAGGCCGAAAAAGACAGACAAAAAGTCTGCTCCCCAAGGCAAATACTGAACAGTATTATTACATTAATTGTGAATTATATTTTATATAGCGCTTTTCTCGAGTGACTCAAAGCGCTTTACATAGTGAAACCCAATATCTAAGTTACATTTAAACCAGTGTGTGTGGCACTGGGAGCAGGTGGGTAAAGTGTCTTGCCCAAGGACACAACGGCAGCGACTAGGATGGCGGAAGCGGGAATTGAACCTGCAACCCTCAAGTTGCTGGCACGGCCACTCTACCAACCGAGCTATACCGCCCCATAAAACTACTGTAGTTAGTAGTACAGATTTTTTTTTTTTTAAACATATGTTTAATTAATTTTTGACATACGTTACAGGCCAAAAGTTTGGACACACCTTCTCATTCAATGAGTTTTCTTTATTTGCATGACTATATTGTAGATTGTCACTGAAGGCATCAAAACTATGAATGAACACATGTGGAGTTATGTACTTAACAAAACAAGGTTTTTATATTCTAGTTTCTTCAAAAATAGCCACCCTTTGCTCTGATTACTTTTTTGTACACTCTTGGCATTCTCTCGATGTGCTTCACCTGAAATTGTTTTCACTTCACAGGTGCGCTTTTCTTGTTGAGTACTAGGGCTGTGAATCTTTGGGTGTCCCACAATTCGATTCAATATCGATTCTTGGGGTCATGATTTTTTCGATTCGATTCGATTCTCGATTCAAAAACGATATTTTTCCGATTCAAAAGGATTCTGTATTCATTCAATAAATAGGATTTCAGCAGGATCGATCCCACTCTGCTGACATGCTAGCAGAGTAGTAGATTAAAAAAAAGCTATTATAATTGTAAAGGACAATGTTTTATCAACTGATTGCAATAATGTTCATTTGTTTTAAATATTAAACGAACCAAAAATATGACTTATTTTATCTTTGTGAAAATATTGGAGAAAGTGTGTTGTCAAGCTTATTAGATGTGATCCTAGTGTAAGCCACTATGACACTTCTGTTCTTTATTTTTATTTTTATAAATGTCTAATGATAATGTCAATGAGGGATTTAAGTTTTATAACTCCACGTCTTCATTTGTAGTTTTGATGCCTTCAGTGACAATCTACAATGTAAATACTCATAAAAATAAAGAAAACGCATTGAATGTGTCACGATCGGGGGTGAAGCTTGCTGCGAAGTTTGTTCTCTCGGAATGCAGAACGGACAGCTCCGGGCGACAGCGTGAGGTGGGAGATGATTTATTCATCATAAATCATAAACAAACCAAAAACAAGCAAAAAGGAAGCTAAGGTAAAACTTAGCACAGGACACACAGGAGCAAGAATCAGGAACATCGAAACATAACAGTTGCATACCGCAAACAATGAAGCCACACTCACTGTGGCGAGCAACGTGAATACATAGCTCTCTGATTAGTGCTCAACAGCAAGTGAACTTGCAGAGCACTAATCAGAGGCAGGTGAAACCAATTAACAACCATGGTAACCAAAACAAACACCTAAAGTGCACAAAACAGGAACTAAGGGAGTCCAAAACTAACAAAACATAACAAAACGTAACAAAACGTAACAAAACATAACAAAACATAACAAAACATAACAAAACAAAACATGATCCGGACCATGGATCATGTTAGAATGAGGAGAAGGTATGTCCAACCTTTTGGCCTGCACTGTATCTAGTCCATCCATCCATCCATTTCCTACCGCTTGTCCCTTTTGGGGTCACGGGGGGTAGGTGGGGTACACCCTGGACAAGTCGCTACCTCATCGCAGATGTATCTACTCCGTGACTACAATTAAATACACGTCAAATGTTCTCTCCCCCCAAACAAGTGAGCAAACAAAATAATAAACTAGAAAAAATCCAAACATGCATCAGTCAAATAAGTACAGGCAAATATCGACACAAAGCCACGGACCACTGCACTCCTGAGTGTCCCCAACATAGTCCAGCAAAAGGAGACAAAAGGCTCCTCAATTATATACCTTTTCAATTACTTTTCAGATTTGTTTTTGTTTTACATGTGGTGTGCCAAGCACGGAATAAATTGATTGAGTGTTTTGAGTTACAAGCTGTGTCGTGGAATGCAAAGTGCTAGTAAGTGGAGGTACTGCTGCACCTTTAAAGGCCTACTGAAATGAAATGTTCTTATTTAAACGGGGATATCAGGTCCATTCTATGTGTCATACTTGATTATTTTGCGATATTGCCATATTTTTGCTGAAAGGATTTAGTAGAGAACATCGACGATAAAGTTGGCAACTTTTGGTCGCTAATAAAAAAGCCTTGCCTATACCGGAAGTAGCAGACGATGTTTGTCCTCACATCGTTTACAATCATAGCCACCAGCAGCAAAAGAGATTCGGATCGAGAAAGCGATAATTTCCCCATTGATTTGAGCAAGGATCAGCGATTCGTGGATGAGGAAAGTTAGAGTGAAGCACTAGAAACAACAAAAAAAAGGTGAGAGGAGTGAGAGCGATTCAGATGTTATTAGACACATTTACTAGGATAATTCTTTAAAATCCCTTATCTGATTATTGTGTTCCTAGTGTTTTAGTGAGATTATAAAGTCATACCTGAATGTCAGAGGGGTTTGGTGACCGCCAGTGTCTCTGATGGAAGCCACGGAGGAGCCAAGAAAGTCGCAGCTGCCTTTTTGCTGCAGGAGGACGCAAGCTCCGCTCGTCTCCGGTAAGAGCCGACTTATTACCACAATTTTCTCACCGAAACCTGCTGGTTGACATGTGGTCGGGAACCATGTTCGCTTGATTGCTCTGTTCCATATTAAAGCTTCACAACAAACAAATAAACACCGGCTGAGTTTGTGTTGCTAAAGGCAGCTGCAATCCACCGCTTTCCACTAACAGCATTCTTCTTTATAGTCTCCATTATTCATTGAACAAATTGCAAAATATTCAGCAACACAGATGTCCAAAATACTGTGTAATTATTCAATTAAAGCAGACGACTTTTAGCCGTGAGTGGTGCTGGGATAAAATGTCCGCTCCAACCAATAAAGTCACAAGCACGCGTCAACATAAGCGTCATCATTCCGCAACGTATTCAACAGGACACTTCGCGGGATATTTAAAATTGTAATTTAGAAAACTAAACCGGCCGTATTGGCATGTGTTGCAATGTTAATATTTCATCATTGATATATAAACTATCCGACTGCGTGGTCGGTAGTAGTGGGTTTCAGTAGGACTTTAAAATCAAAGAACAACACTGACCAAAAACACATACATGTTTCTGTCTCAAACAATCCCAAAAAGGAGGATCAACAACACGCACTATCTGCCTCTGTGGAAACATAAGCAGCCAAATGTCCGAAAGAGGCAAGTGATTGATATAAGGTTAATTTGACCATGTTGGAATATTGTGGTATCTGTGCCTTTTATAGAATGTGTAGACACATTTTTTTAAAGTATTGTATACATATTTCTATATTTTTTATTGCTGGTTTTATTTATTTATTAGATGCCTTTTACTGAATATGCACAAGCACCGTTTTTAAAAGTATGTGACAGTGCCTTTTATACTGTATTTTGTTCTGTATGTGATTGTGTCATGTTCTGTGGTCTGGATTCTGTTTAGTTATGTTCTGTTTGTTTTTGACTCCATTATGTCCTGTTTTTGCGCACCCTGCTTTGTTTTAGTTTAATTGACAACTCATTAATTTCACCTGCCTCATTTGTTTGAACTCACGCACCTGTTCTTAATCATGCCACTATTATTTAAGCCTGTAGTTGCCAGGTGGTCGACCTGGCGACATTACTCTAATGACATTATTCATCGCTTGCTCTGCCCATGTTGGATCACTCGTTTTTTGTTCTGTCCATGCCATAGTTCTCGTCACCGTAAGTGTTTTGGTTTATGTCCATAGTTCAGTTTACGTGTTGACGTTTTTTATTGTTTCCTGCGTTAGGTTTTGTGTCTCAGCTGTGAGCGCCTTTTGTTTGTACACTTTTTGAGTGATAAATTAAATCATGTATTTACCTTCAAGCCATGTCCGGTTCAGTTCGTTTGCATTCCAGGAAAAAAATCCACGCAGTAAACTGCCTCAAAGTCCACAGTCTTACAGATTGTATGTCTACTTGCACTGCAAAAAGTCAGTGTTCAAAAACAAGAAAAAAAAAATTTTTTTTAGGGGTATTTTATTTGAACTAGGCAAAATTATGTGCCAATACAATAAGAAAATTCGGTTTGTCAAGACATTCCGAAAAAAGTAAAATTAGCTAACCTCAATGAACTCAAAAATACCTTCAAATAAGTATTTATTTATTTTCTCACTAATGACAACTGCACTGCACTAAACCATGAGTTGATTTACGTGGTCGCCGACTTAAACAAGTTGAAAAACTTATTTAGGTGTTACCATTTTTGGTCAATTGAAAGGAATATGTACTGTACTGTGCAATCTACTAATAAAAGTTTCAATCAATCAATCAAAACTACTATTTGGGTACGTATTTTCTATTGTTTTTATTTCAAATAAAACAGCAGAGTCCATTTGGCTGTTATCTGTTTTATTCAGGGACACAATTGTGTCAAAGTCATGGTTTTTTTTTTTCACATGCTTGAAATAAGAAATTATTACTTGAAAAAAGTTGTTTTATACTGTGTGTTGATGACACAGCTTTGCAACAGTTGATATTCTAGTTTCAAGCATATTTTACTCAATATAGGTTATACCATCTCAGCAACAAGCTGTAATATCTTACTGAGATCATTTAGTAACCAAAACATTTAAAACAAGTAAAACACTAACATAAAATCTGCTTAGTGAGAAGAATGATCCTATCAGACAGAAAACAAGCAAATATCACCATTATTTGAGATATTTAATCTTACTTATAGGGCTTCACGGTGGCAGAGGGGTTAGTGCGTCTGCCTCACAATACGAAGTTCCTGTAGTCCTGGGTTCAAATCCAGGCTCGGGATCTTTCTGTGTGGAGTTTGCATGTTCTCCCCGTGAATGCGTGGGTTCCCTCCGGGTACTCCGGCTTCCTCCCACTTCCAAAGACATGCACCTGGGGATAGGTTGATTGGCAACACTAAATTGGCCCTAGTGTATGAATATGTGTGTGAATGTTGTCTGTCTATCTGTGTCGGCCCTGCGACGAGGTGGCGACTTGTCCAGGGTGTACCCCGCCTTCCGCCCGATTGAAGCTGAGATAGGCGCCAGCGCCCCCCGCAACCCCGTAAGGGACAAGCGGTCGAAAATGGATGGATGGATGGAATCTTACTTATATTTCAGTTTTTGCAGTGTAGACGGAGTCAGCAACAAAGCTTGATTGATTCCAACATAATAGTAATAGTCTTCTAAACTTCTTTTTTTCGTACATATGCGGGAAGAAGGCAGTAATAAAATGCATCAAAGGACACGATTCATAAGGCGCTGTAATGAGAAATGATAGAAAAGCCAGAGAAAGAAGGCTCCAGGCCCTGCTCGGCTGATCACCTTTGCAAAGGTAAAGGTATGTACACTCATATCCTCTGTTAGACTCACTGATTAAAGACATCATGCGTCTCTTTTTCTTAAGATACACTAACCATCACTTGTGTTTGCTTTTACTTTACACCATTCCATGTGTCATCAATTCTCATTCGCACTGTGGAAAAAAAGTATGGTGGAAGAATATTCACAGGCTTGGTTGCAAACCAGCAGACATATGCAGCCTGATCTTGTTTTGTTTTCAATGATGCTTGGCTGTGATTAGCTGCGGCGATGATTTTGCGGCTCTAAAATTCTGGCTTCAAACGCAATAACGGGATTTAGAGTGGGTAAAAAAAAAAAGGATTCTATTAAGAGCGTGCGACCGAAAGAGACAAGATCACGGTCCTGCTCAAAACGGTGTTGCCATTTCCAGATGGCTGCTGAGGGGGAAGACCTTGGAAAGTACTGCTCCTCTAAACACAGTCTCACCTCACCTTCCATAAACTCTCTTCTACCAGACACATCATAACCCACCCACCTCCGTCCCAGATGATGGAGGGCAAGGCAAGCGAGATGGTGGCCGAGAGAAGAAAGAGGTGTGAAGGAAGGCACAAAGCTCTCTTTTGTGTTACTTCATTTCCTGCACAGTCTTCCAGGTTGCACACATGATATGAGAACACAATCCCACTGCCTCTGTTTCCTACTTCTTTACAAACCTTGGAAAGACACAATTAATGGCAACATTAATTGTAAAATAAGGAGGGATAATTATATATATATATATATATATATATATATATATATATATATATATATATATATATATATATATATATATATATATATATATATATATACAGTGGGGCAAAAAAGTATTTAGTCAGCCACCGATTGTGCAAATTCTCCCACTTAAAATGATGACAGAGGTCTGTAATTTTCATCATAGGTACACTTCAACTGTGAGAGACAGAATGTGAATAAAAATCCAGGAATTCACATTGTAGGAATTTTAAAGAATTTATTTGTAAATTATGGTGGAAAATAAGTATTTGGTCAACCATTCACAGCTCTCACTGAAGGAAGGAGGTTTTGGCTCAAAATCTCACGATACATGGCCCCATTCATTCTTTCCTTGACACGGATCAATCGTCCTGTCCCCTTAGCAGAAAAACAGCCCCAAAGCATGATGTTTCCACCCCCATGCTTCACAGTAGGTATGGTGTTCTTGCGATGCAACTGAGTATTCTTCTTCCTCCAAACACGACGAGTTGAGTTTATACCCAAAAGTTCTATTTTGGTTTCATCTGACCACAGGACATTCTCCCAATCCTCTGCTGTATCATCCATGTATCCATTTTGGTATAAACTCAACTCGTTTTGATTGACACTGTGATGGCATTACGCTGCAGTGCACCATAATGATTCATATTTAATATTAGTCAGAATGAAAACCCCCGTCTTGAATGGACGAGTAACAATTAACAGCAGTAAAAAAAACAAGTGTGTATTAGAGGATTTTTTGTGCAACAAATATATAAAATATAAATACAACAAAATATCTTTAACATGAATTCTTTAAAATGTGTATATAGTAATTAAACAAAATATGTATTCAGTTTATTAATAGGTTTACTATAATAATATCAGATTGTATTACACAATAATTAAAATGAATTATTTTACATTGTAATTCACACATATAACAGGGCAGTCACAATAATACGTCAACAATAATAATGAACTCCTTGTCATGTAGCCCTTGAGTGAAATCTTGTGTTTTTTCAGAATATTTAATAAAACTATTGCACAATAATAATCAAACTCACTGTGCAACACTTCATCTATACATGACAGCTAAATGTACAATTCGATTTTCATTGCTTTCATTTTTATATTTTTTTTATATTGTTTTTATCATTCATTCATTAGTTTTTAATAGAAATGACCGGTAATGGCTTTTTTGACGATATCTAATATTCCGATATTGTCCAACTCTTAATTACCGATTTCGATATCAACCGATACCGATAGATACAATTGTGGAATTAACACATTATTATGCCTAATTTTGTTGTGATGCCCCGCTGGATGCATTAAACAATGTAACAAGGTTTTCCAAAATAAATCAACTCAAGTTATGGAAAAAAATGCCAACATGACACTGCCATATTTATTATTGAAAAGGGACAAGCGGTAGAAAATTGATGGATGGAAGTCACAAAGTGCATTATTTTTTTAACATGCCTCAAAACAGCAGCTTGGAATTTGGGACATGCACTCCCTGAGATAATCCTGATACCCACGACAACTATGGGAAGTACTATACTTTGACTTTTGACAAAGTGCCATCGATCCATTTTCAACCACTTATTCCCTTTATGGTCGCAGGGGGCGCTGGTGGCTATCTCAGCTACAACCGGGCGGAAGGCGGCGTACACCCTGGACAAGTAACCCTCTGCATTATTAATATTTTTTTTAAACAAGCCTCAAAACAGCTACAAACATAATGAAGGCACGCAGCTTCAGTCCAGAGTATACTAGAGTAATAAAGTAAACAACAATATTTACTTTACTGCAAGACTGCCTGGCATACTGTATAACAGGAAATTATAAACTGGGCTCAATCTGCCCTGCTGTAACGTATTTGAATGAGTAACAAAAATGTGCTGCAAGCTAGTGGTGAGTGCTTGAAGTGGCCTAGCAGTCAGTCAGAGCTTCTGAAATGCTGCGTTGAGACAGGGCACCTCCGTTCAATGCAAGCTGCAAAGTGTCACACCGCGGTGAGGGAAGTCTTGTCTTGGTTTTTCTGTCTTGTGATTTACATGTTTTATTTTGAAAAGCAATTCCTCTTGTTTCAGATCACGGGCCCTTCCCCTTGATTGTTTCCACCTGTTTCCCATTATCCTCATGTCCTATTTAAGCTCATGCCTCCTCTTGTCCTGTGCCAGATCGTCTCGTGCTTACGTGTCTTTCTAGCGTCCATGCCCATGTCCATGTTGATATCCTTGTCTTGCTTATTTCCTGGTTTTCTTCTTTGGATCGAGAATTCTTTTTGCTGTAATTTGGAGTTAACTTTTTCCTCCTTCGAGCGCCCTTTGTTATCCTTCGTCCAACCTAATTGGTGAGTTTTTGTGTTTTTCTAAATTCCGTTTCTTCCTCATTGATAGAGTGATTTTTTGTTTATTCCTATTTATTGTATATTTATATATAGCCCTCTTGTTTTTTCCTCGTGTTGGAGCGCTTTATGTTATTTTTATAATAGATATGACTTTATTGTTAGTTCGTTCTTTTGTTAGTTGCTTCCTCCTATTTTTTGGAGTGACTTTTGATTTACCTTTTTCCGGAATTGTTTTCGCGTCGATATTGTTAATTATTTTTATGCAAAATACTTTTTGCTTTGGAGGTGAAAAGTAATTTCAAAATAAAAGCCTTTTTGGAACTTCCTCTCTGCATCTGGGTCCACTCCTTATTCCAAGTCGTGACACAAAGTGTGCGCCATGCAGGGCAGACTAGCCACACCAAAGCCCACCGTAGCTTTTGACATACTGCGTGCGTTTTCCCTGACCACAACCTGGGCTTTCGCCTTTGGGTGGATTTTGTTGTATTTTAGTTTTTTCTCAGCGGAATCTTTAAGCGTCAACTGTGTGGTACTATTTTTTTTCGGTCTTTGCTTTTCATCCATCTTCCGCTTGTATTCATCGTGTATCTCCTTATGATTCTTGAAAAGGTGGGAGATCAAATTGCTCGTATTAAAGGAAGACGTCTTGGTTCCTCTTCTTAAAACCAACTTTTGCAGTCATTGCAAATCGCCAGTTTTTTATCTGTCAGAGACACTTTAAAATAATCCCAAACCATGTCGTTAGTCGGTCACCGAGCGAGCTTGCTTGTTAGCCACGGCTACGGCACCGGCAACAACACTCTTGTTGTTGTTATGCTCCGCTCGCGGCGGTTTGATGAGGTCATCAAGCATCGCCAGTAAACCTCTAATGCTACAGTCTTGCCGCAACTCGTGCGTGGGAGAGGGGAGAGGCTGCTAACTGGGAGACGCAACTGCTTCTGTACCTCTCCGTATAGCGATGTTTTAAAAAGTCATAAATTATACTTTTTGAAACCAATACCGATAATTTGCGATATTACATTTTAAAGCATTTATCGGCCGATAAAATCGGCAGTCTGATATTATCGGACAACTCTAGTTTTTAATATATTCATATAAACTGGACTGAATTGAATTGCACACCTTTTGTTGTACTCGCTAAAATGACAATATTCTGATTCTTGTTTTGAATTGTTTAATTTTTGGATGATCTATTCTAAAAAAAAAGTGTCTAATCCGATTTATTTAGTTAAAACGTGCTTGGGTAAGACATGAAGTCATGCACCAACACAAAATACATGATCTAGTTTACTTCCAAAATAAAATAGTCTGTCTTATAGACACTTTGAAATATCCTAATGGGCAAAGATGGATATGAAGTCAACTTGTCAAAAGGTTTTTAGACATAGTTTCATCTCGTTGAAACAAATGGATGAGGATATGGTTATTCTAGCAGTCCAACATTTAAAAAGCATATCCTTTTTTTAAAAAATACCAGCTGATTGGTGGCCGGGGAAACAGGGGAGTGGTTTGAAGGAGTTGAATAAAATGTATGTGTGTGTGTGTGTGTGTGTCTATGGGGTCTTGGGGCACTAGGAGGTTAACCCTTTGACTGCTGTTACCCCAGTTGGCCAATGGCTTAGTACCGAGCCAGGGATACGGTGAAGACCTCAACGGCGGAGTAGGCGGAAGACGGTAGATTTCAGAACTGCCACAACGGCCACGATGGCCGGGGAAGGCTGCAGCAGAAAAGGGTCCCCAGTCTTCTTGGACTCAATGCCACTGGACCCTGACCCGATTCTGTCGAGGATCGTGTGTCTACCCACATTAAACAAAGTCACGCACAGGCATCCCCCATTAAGGGATACACCCCTACCAGGAGGATCGTCATATTCGTTCGAGTGACCGCCGATGATGACGCTCGCCAAGGAGGATGTTACTGTTGTGTTGTTGCTTGCTACATAAAAAAAAAAGTTGTCGTTCTGCAAGGCAAAACTGTTGTCTTTTCCACAAGTCAAGTCAAGTCAATGCCGTCACAGACGGGCCCGGGCCCACCTGTGACGGCATTGACGGACAGCATAGCTCAGACGTTCTGCTGTGTTTCCATGAGTGTTTACTTTATCACGTGATTATCCGCGGATTCACTTGACTCCGCCAAGGCTCCCCTTTGTCACCGATTCTGTTTATAACTTTTATGGACAGAATTTCTAGGCGCAGTCAAGGCGCTGAGGGCCCGGTTTGGTGGCTGCAGGATTAGGTCTCTGCTTTTTGCAGATGATGTGGTTCTGATGGCTTCATCCGGTCAGGATTTTCAGCTCTCACTGGATCGGTTCGCAGCAAAGTGTGAAGCGACTGGGATGAGAATCAGCACCTCCAAGTCCGAGTCCATGGTTCTTGAAGGGGGAGTGCCAT
Organism: Nerophis ophidion; assembly: GCF_033978795.1. Classification (NCBI taxonomy): domain Eukaryota; kingdom Metazoa; phylum Chordata; class Actinopteri; order Syngnathiformes; family Syngnathidae; genus Nerophis; species Nerophis ophidion. Next base: position 31,493,126 of record NC_084632.1, on the reverse strand, counting down.
TTACGGGTTGGGGAGATGACCCTGCCTCAAGTGGAGGAGTTCGAGTACCTCGGAGTTTGGTTCACGAGTGAAGGAAGAATGGATCGTGAGATTGACAAGCGGATCGGTGCGGCGTCTGCAGTAATGCGGACGCTGTATCGATCAGTTGTGGTGAAGAAGGAGCTAAGCCGGAAGGCAAAGCTCTCAATTTACCGGTCGATCTACATTCCCATCCTCACCTATGGTCATGAGCTTTGAGTTATGACCGAAAGGATAAGATCAAGGGTACAAGCGGCCGAAATTAGTTTCCTCTCCCTTAGAGATAGGGTGAGAAGCTCTGCCATCCGGGAGGAGCTCAAAGTAAAGCCGCTGCTCCTCCACATGGAGAGAAGCCAGATGAGGTGGTTCGGGCATCTGGTCAGGATGCCACCCGAACGCCTCCCTAGGGAGGTGTTTCGGGCACGTCCGACTGGGAAGACCCAGAACACGTTGGGAAGACTATGTCTCCCGGCTGGCTTAGGAACGCCTCGGGATTCTCCGGGAAGATCTGGAAAAAGCGGCTGGGGAGTGGAGAGTCTGGGCTTCCCTGCTTAGGCTGCCCCCCCGCGACCCGACCTTGGATAAGCGGAAGAAGATAGATGAATGGATGGATATCCGCGGATTCGTGAGATCTTGTAAAAGTCTGTGTAATTTTGGGGATTGGCAGACGACGGTGCCGTTTCGTGTCGACTACGATTCGCTGTCGTTACGCATCCTGTGGAGATCCGGGGTCTGTCGAAGACAGCCCTACTACATTGTTTTGTATTGTTTTCAAACAGTATTTTTTATGTAAAAGTTTGTTTCTCATCTCACGTATGTTGGTTTGGGGGTTCGGTCAAACAGGGATGGAATTGATTTCAATTGGCTAATTAGAATTTCGAGTTTTTTTCAGTTAAGTGCTTGGTCATTGGAACTAATTGAGCTGATAAGTTGGGCTAATACTGCTAGAAGGAAGGCACACTCCCACAACAAGACACTGCCATCTCTAAAACGGAAAACACTAAAATCTTTTTTTTTTTGTCGTTAAAATAAATAACATCTGGAGTAGAAGTGTTGTGCCACAAACTAATGACAAATGCATGTGTGGACATGTGCAGCCCTGTCCTTAAGACGTCTAAATTTACGTCTACCTTTGACTGAGCGCAGCAGAGAATCCCCTGCCATGTTGGTGGCGTAATTAGGGACATATGCATTATTAGAACTGCTGCTCCCCAGCTTTTAGTCCAAGTAAAAAGATCAAAAACTCTCACAAGAGGATCTTTCCAGAATATGGAAAGACGTGAGAGTACAGATAAACCCAGCCAGAGCATATGGAACGTGTTTACAGTAATATCGCCGAATCCTGATGTCATTATAGCAAGTCTCATTAGTTTGCAGCATCGTAATCCCCTTTTTCTCTCTAACGTCTTCTCTGCAAAAGAACAAGCCAACCTCATCTTTGACTTGAGTTCATGCATCTGCCCTTCCAGCCTATTGTGGAGACAGTGTCGCCCCTCTAAAGACTCCATGCAGAGCACCGAAGCCATGAAGGAATTAAGGCTGATTCATACCAACCTAAACAATCATCCCTCCAGAGGGTGAAAAATGATCTGTGAGGCTGTTGAACATTAACCTTTTAAAGTCTTAAATATGGACTCTGTAGTAAAAGCCATTGCCTCTTTTGTGAGAGCGCACATTATGTTTCACGAGGGAAGTTTAGTCCAAGTGGGAAAATGACGTCCTGATGGGAGGCACCAGATACTACGTTCAATGTGTCACATGGTCAGCCAGTGAGCAAGTGAACCACATTCCTTAATTCCAGCGTGAATGTGAAATTCTTTACTTTTAACTTGGTGGCAACAGTTGGGGGAATGCTGTTTTCTGTTCAAGCATCATTCTGCTCCAGTGCACATCGCAAAGTCCATAGAACTTAAGAGTCCTGACCTCAATCCCACCCAACAAAATGACTTCAATAAACTTTGGGTACCCCCCATAATGTTGTTGACAGAAGGGAACAAATTACTTAAAAAAAAAAAAATTAAGTTAGGGCTGGGCGATATGGCTTTTTTTTAATATCTCGATATTTTTAGGCCATGTCACGATACACGATATATATCTCCATATTTTGCCTTAGCCTTGAATGAACACTTGATGCCTATAATCCCACCTGTATGATGATTCTGTGTCTACATTAAAACATTTGTGTTTATACAGCATTAATATATGCTCATTTTAAACTTTCATGCAGAGAGGGAAATCACAACTAAGTCAATTGACCGAAACTGTATTTATTAAACAGTTATTAAGCAGTGGCGCAAACATTCATGTCATTTCAAAACAGAAAGTGCAAGATTGTCAGAGACATTTTAAAACAAGCTACCAGTGCACTTTTGTGCGTGATGTCACTATGATGACATATCAAAACAACAATAAATTAAAGTGCCCTTTTTGTACAGAACACCACTACAATAGTTTAAAGCTAATAAAGTGCACTTTTGCGCATGATGTCACATAAGATATTTCAATAACTGTCAGATAAAAATGAGCTGCATAATAGGAAATCAAATAGTGTATGTCCTTCGCTATGTGGTAGGTTCCTGCGGACGTTATCTCCTTCTGTGGTTGACTATTTTTTTCATACGGTGTTGATGTGGAAATGGTTGCCTCAGCATTTTTTTGGTGTGGCACCGAATGGAGATGTTGATATGGGGAGTACGCACTCTTCATTCTCTAGCAGGTGACTTTTCAAATGATGCTACAAACTAGCAGTAATGCTACTTTTTGTAGCAACGCTTTTGCCCCACAAATTACGGATGTCTGTTCGACATATTACCGCTTGAAGCCAAACCACCACCAGACGATGGACCCCCTGCTATTTTTCTTGGGAATTAATTATTCCTTCATTTGTTACCAGATGTGCACCTTCTTTATCTCGTATTACCACTCGCACCACAGCTAACGTTACCCATGCCGCTACCTCTCTGCTGCGCGAGGGCGTATACGTATGTGACGTATGTAAGAAGGTGCGCTTGTTTTATAACTCCTGTGAGAAGGAGAGACAAGAAAGAGTGAGAAGAGCCTGTAGTGCAGGGGCGCCCATTACGTCGATCGCGATCGACTGGTTGATCTCGGAGGGTGTGTCAGTCGATCTCAAGCCAGGCATTAAAAAATAGACATAAAAATGAGCAATCATCAATCATACCAATACTTCACTTTCGTCAGTTGTTTGACATTCTCGGCACCTGAGGATCTTGTGAGATGACGCTGGCTGCTGCGAGCTCATATTTAAGAAAAAAATCACTAACAGGGCGGACGCAGAGAAACACATTTTATTTCTAGAGACTCCGTACCTACTGTCAAAACTCTAAAGACCGACTGCACAGTTCCTGTCTTCACCATAAAAGACCTGTTTCATCCTGCCTGTGCTAACAAAATAAGAGTCTCAGAAAGCTAGCAAGCTACGGAGTTTGATGCCAATGTATTTCTCCCCCGCCCTCAGCGACCGCTTTCTCACTTGCTTGCCCACCCGCACACTCACTGACGTCACTCACCTGCTGCCAGACATTAAAGGGCCACACACATATGCTACTCTCATAACAAAGTGTTTAAAAACGAGTATGCAAGTTGGACAAATGAGATGCCAAATCCAACCACTTTCATGTGGTATTGGACAGAAAGGAGGACTTTTTTTTCCCTCCATTTGAAAATGCGGACGTCATCAGCACCATTGTCTAATTCCAATCAATGCAAGTCATCAGAATCAAATACACCAACTTATATTCTTGTCTTCATGGAAGAAAGGAATCTATGTGTGTTAAACATGCTTGTATTATCATTAAACACCATTAACTTGTTAACAAAAATCTCTCTTTCATAAATAAATAAATATAAATTATAAATAGGAATGAGGTAGATCTCCTCGACTTGGTCAATTGAAAAGTAGCTCGCTTGCAGAAAAAGTGTGAGCGCCCCTGCTGTAGTGTAATGCCCGCAGCTAAAAGGAACTGCTTGAGAACCTATACTCGAATATCACGATATAGTCATTTTCTTTATCGCACAGAGACAAACCCGCGATTTATTAAGTATATCAATATCGCCCAGCCCTAAATGAAGTATATTTAAAATAAAGTATCTGTCTTTGTGGTAATGTGGTGCACTATACTCTAGGTTAATTTTTTAAAATGTATTTTTTTATTTAGTTTGATTTGATTTTATCAGGCTTCACGGTGGCAGAGGGGTTAGTGCGTCTGCCTCACAATACGAAGGTCCTGCAGTCCTGGGTTCAAATCCAGGCTCGGGATCTTTCTGTGTGGAGTTTGCATGTTCTCCCCGTGAATGCGTGGGTTCCCTCCGGGTACTCCGGCTTCCTCCCACCTCCAAAGACATGCACCTGGGGATAGGTTGATTGGCAACACTAAATTGGCCCTAGTGTGTGAATGTGAGTGTGAATGTTGTCTGTCTATCCGTGTTGGCCCTGCGATGAGGTGGCGACTTGTCCAGGGTGTACACCGCCTTCCGCCCGATTGTAGCTGAGTAAGGCGCCAGCGCCCCCCGCGACCCCAAAAGGGAATAAGCGGTAAAAAATGGATGGATGGATGATTTTATCTTTTGTAATTTTATTTCTTAATTTTGTAAATATAAGGTAACAAAAAAAATCAAAAGTTTTGACAATGGGGGGAAAAAAATCACCTAACACTAATTAGATACAATTTGTGCACCATAAGCAGGGGCGTAGTACCCAGAAAGGGTTTCTTATCCCACCCTTTACCTGACAACATCAACCCATAAACACATTTAGATTTAGTTTCATGCACTAATAAACTATTGCATGGAAAGGGACAAGTGGATAGTTGAAAACATCTTTTTTCATATAAAGCTCTAATTAGGTGTTTGACTTTTAAAAGATGGGATCAACATCCAGTAGCTAGAACATATCTAGATAAGATTTCCTAACTAATTGGATTTTGTTTGGAAAAAGAAAACCATTTTTTGTGGTTTGTTTTTACCAAACAAAGCCCATAAGTACAATATAAAATGGCCATGATGTGAATTTGAATAATTAATATAACCTGGTATTATTCACTAAAATATGAGGTTCCAGCACCCCCGCGACCCCGAACGGGACAAGTGGTAGAAAATGGATGGATGGAAGATTATAAGTATGTAAAGTTTTCCTTGTTCCAAAATGCTGGTGCTGTGTTTGAGTGCTTAAATGAGAGCTATGATGACGTGATGACGTTTGTGTTGAGTGACGTGTTCCATGCTGGGTTTGCTGCTATCCAGGTGGAATGAACTGTTTTGTATTTTTGATTGGGGGGGTGTAAGTAGCTAGATTGTCTTAATTTGATCAAAGCAACTTTACTATTGAATTTTCACGCTATATTAGTTTTATATTTTTGTCATTTATGACATACTCTTTAATTACACATTAAAATGGAACAAAAAAAAAAAACACCTCTTGGCACCCCCGTGCTTGGGGCGCTGGTACAACTTCCCCACTTTGACGCCTCTGGTCATAAAAAGAAATTAAGGTTCTAGCAGCATCTCCTGGCTTCACCCTCTAGTTAGGGGTTTCACAGTTTGATGGCACAGGGAACAAAGGTGTTTTTAAGTCTGTTTCTTTTTTTCTGCTAGGGAGGGAACAAACTGAAAAGACTTCACTGCAAGCTGATGGCTGCAGAAAGTGGTTTGCGTCATCTTAGATGGCCCTAATTTTCTTCAGGAGTCACCAGGGATACCAGCTCCATGCCAATCACAGAACCAACCGTCCTTATTAAGTTGATCCAGCTTGAGGAGTCCTTCCTGGAGGTCCTACCTCCCCAGCAGAAACGGGGCAACAACGGACTGCTAGAATCTATCTTTAGGAGTTTCTCCAGATGTTTAAAGGAGCCTCCTCAGGAAGTACAGTGAGTTCTTCACACATTACAAGACGGATTGAAATTTCATGCCTGTGCACATGACAGCATTTGTGTTGTCTTATTCGCAGTAGTGTGTGTGGGGGTTCTGGCAATGCTTACTTAAAGGCCTACTGAAATGAGATTTTCTTATTTTAACGGGATAGCAGGTCCATTCTATGTGTCATACTTGATCATTCCACTATATTGCCATTTTTTTGTTGAAAAGATTTAGTTGAGAACATCACCGACAAAGTTTGCAACTTTTGGTCGCTAATAAAAAAGCTTTGCCTTTACCGGAAATAGCAGACGATGTGCGCGTGACGTCACGGGTTGTAGGGCTACTCACATCCTCATGTTGTTTACAATCATAGACTCCAGCAGCTAGAGCTATTTGGACAGAGAAAGCGACAATTTCCCCATTAATTTGAGCGAGGATGAAATATTTGTGGATGAGGAAATTTAGAGTGAAGGACTAGAAAAAAAAGGCGATTGCAGTGGGAGCGATTCAGATGTTATCAGACACATTTACTAGGATAATTCTGGAAAATCTCTTATCTGCTTATTGTGTTGCTAGTGTTTTAGTGAGATTAAATAGTACCTGAAAGTCAGAGGGGTGTGGCCACGAGTGTGTTGACGCCAGAGTCTCTGAGGGAAGTCACAAAGCTGCAGCAGGAAGGAATCTCCGCTGATGTCTACGGTAAGAGGCGACTTATTACCACAATTTTCTGACCGAAAACTGCCGGTTGACATGTAGTCGGGATCCATGTTTGCTTGACCGCTCTGATCCATAGTAAAGCTTCATCTTCAGGAATTTTAAACAAGGAAACACCGGCTGTGTTTGTGTGGCTAAAGGCTAAAAGCTTCTCACCTCCATCTTTCTACTTTGACTTCTCCATTATTAATTGAACAAATTGCAAAAGATTCAGCAACACAGATGTCCAGAATACTGTGTAAATATGCGATTAAAGCAGACTACTTATAGCTTGGATCGGGCTGGAAAATAATGTCCGCTACAACCTGAGACGTCAAACGCACGAGTCATCATACCGTGACGTTTTCAACAGGACACTTCGCGGGAAATTTAAAACTGCAATTCAGTAAACTAAAAAGGCCGTATTGGCATGTGTTGCAATGTTAATATTTCATCATTGATATATAAACTATCAGACTGCGTGATCGGAAGTAGTAGGTTTCAGTAGGCCTTTAATGGGGACATCGCTCTGTTTACAGAGTCACCTTTAGGGGACCTCTGAGAGTATGGGGACAAGAAAACAGGTCCCCTAAAGGGAAACCTTTTTAAATGACAGTCAGATCCATTCTGAAGATGCCTGAGTGATTTTTAAGCTTTGGCCCATAAAACATGTTTACTGGTTAGTTTGAATGTGAGACATTTGCACAGCAGCCCCCTCATCGGGCTGTAGCTGGTACTGCACTTGCTGCTCTGCTCACACTTCTTCCGTGTAAAGTTAATCACTTCCACCTGGTAAAACATTATTACCTTAAAGCAGGGGTCTCAGACACGTTATTTTACGGCCCCCACCTTAATATGAAAGTTTAATGTTAGTGCGGCCCGTGGGTTTTATATTAATGCCGCTTGACAGTATTGCGTTATTTGTGTCCAAAATGGCTCTTTCAACGTTCTGGGTTGCCTACCCTTGCGTTAGTGGAAAAGCGGTAAGTGAGTGAAAGCGACAGAGACGTTGCCATGGAGACAAGGGTTTTCTTACGTCACACTACGACACCTGTCCATCAGTAATAATAGTCCCCGATAACCTGGACCAATTCAAATTGTTATTTATTTTATTATTTTTTTTTGTTTAATTTGCATTGCCCCACACGATGAACACTACATATATCTCTATATGACGACAGATAACACTCCGGGAGCCATCACTTTTTTGCACTCGCTATCCCTGTACTATTATCCGCTGACCGCTGTGTTGCTGTAGAGAGGGAAAGCGGAACGACACACATTGCGGAAATAACATTATTCTCCCTGCGTCGGCTGATTACATACTTATTCCATGATGTAGAGAATGCAAACATTTTTTTAGGAAATCTTTTCTTGCAGCCCAGTAGAGATGCGCGGACAGGCAGTTATATCATCCGCATCCGCATCTCCAAAGTCGTCATCCACCCGCCGTCCAACCGAACCAACATTTTATCAGGACCGCACCCGCCCGCTGTAATACATCAGAGGTTATCCGCCTTTACCACTCAAAGAGCTATTTAAACCTGTTTCACAGAGTAACGATGACAATTGTAACCGCTAACGTTCCCGCGACTATCCAACAGCGTTCATCCTGACTACAAAAATATGGGCGTGCTGTGAAGCCATTGCCTTAGACACCTTCAACAACATGTACGAACCGATTTTTGATCCGGAAACATGTGTGCAGCTTCCGCAATTACACGTTCAAGATTGAAAGGCATACTGGGTGATACAGAGTACACTGATGGTAGTGATATAAACAACTTAAACACTTACTAATATGCGCCACGCTGTGAAGCCACACACAACAAGATTGACAAACACATTTCGGGAGAACATCCTCACAGTAACACAACATAAACGCAACACAACAAATGCCCATAATCTTTTGCATTCATGACCCTTTCTGAATATATTTTACACCCCCGCGCCCCCAACCCCGCCCACCTTACCGACGCACGGGGGAGTGGGGGTGGCGGGGTTTGCTGCTAGGGGTGTATAAAATAGTCAGGAAGCATCATGAATACAAAGGATTATGGGTATTTGTTGTGTTGCGTTTATGTTGTGTTACTGTAGGGATGTTCTCCTGAAATGTGTTTGTCGTTCTTAATTGGTGTGGCTTCACAGCGTGGCGCATATTACTAAGAGTTTTAAAATTGTTTATATCACAACCATTAGTGTACTCTGTGTCACCCAGTATGCCTTGCAGTCGTGTGCGTGGTGCAGCGGAAGTCACACACAACATGATGCAGGACTGACATTCAGATAGTACATGTTGTAGTATGCAACAAAGCCAATGGCTTAATAGCATGCCCTAATACTTATTATCTGGGTGACTACCGGCAGTCATTCTGGAGAATAAGAGCGTCTCTTATTGTTTTCTTCGCTTTGTGACACGGGTCTCAAATGGCACTTTGAATGGCAAAGGATACCGATCACAGAACCATGCATATCAAATATTTCCGGACGGTTCAACCGCCACCCGCCCGAATCTAATTAAAATCTATTTTTTCGTCATGTCAACCGCCCGACCCGCGGTCTATCCGCGGACTCCGCGAATGAGACCGCAAACCGCGCATCTCTACAGCCCAGCCTCACCCAGACTCTGCATCCAGTGGCCCCCAAGTAAAGTGAGTTTGAAACCCCTGCCTTAAAGTATGATTCACATTCAGCATTTTCCATCCTTCTATATATGGTAGTTGGAGTTGCTGTAACACCGTGGTGAGGGAAGTCCTGTTTTGGGGTTGTTTGGCAAACTTCCTGTCTTATTTCGAAAATTCTAATCCTCCTCTCGTTTCAGGCCACTTGCCCTTCCTCCTGTGTCACTGGTCTGATGTCTCTCCTGATTGCCGGATTGTGCCCACCTGTGTCACCCTCCCTCATGTGTATATAGTCCTCGTCTTCCCCTGTCTTGTTGCCAGAGTATATCGTCTCGTCACGTACCGCCAGCCTTTGTCCACAGCCTCGAACAAAGTTGATAAGTATTGTCTCGCTTTATTTACTGATTTCCTTGTTCCCTCTAAAGAGAGGGATTTTCGTTTGCTTAAGTTTTTCGGTCAAGCCTTTTCGTGTCAATTTCATAGTGCCTTGTCTTCCATTTTTCCTCCTTTTGGAGCGCGTTAGTTTACAGTCCTTTATAACATACTTTCTGTTTATGGCTTCTCGACTCCTCTACAGCAGCGATTTACCTTTTTTGTAGATAATCATAGATTGTTGGGTTTTTTTTGTTAATAGATTTGTGTAGAACTTTGCTATTGCCTTTTTCCTCCCTATGGAGTGATTTTCCGTTAATTGCCTTACGCCCTATGCGACATGTCCTTTGTTGCTCAAATGTATCAAAGATAGATTTTGTAGCCACTTTGTTTTAATCACTCTGTCCAAGAGTTATTAAAGAAAACTGTCTAAATAAAGTCTGAGTTAATTGTCACTCTTCTGCACCTGAGTCCTCATTCTCGCCAAGACCTAACAGTTGCAGACAACTTCATTACTGCTAAATAGCAGTTTTCAGTAAGGTCACAGAAGATGCAGGATTTGCTTTAACATTTAAGTGGTGAAACTTCCTATAAGAGGACATCTGTAGTGCTGTATTCTGAGGATCATGTCGTATTTATTTTTGAACTTCTTTTAAAAAATGGTCCTCAGTAGTCACGTACAAATTTCTGTGAATTATGCAAAATTATTTAAATTTGGTCCCCATGAACCATATTAACTCTGTTTTCCCCAGGGTCCCCAGTAAGAATGATCAGCACAGTACTTCATCCATCCAGAGATTTAAAGACATGTATGAGCTAACTGGGCAGTGGCCATTTTACGTATTTTTTTGTATACCTCCACAACCTGTAGAAAGGGTGGTCCCCACAAGTAACGATCAAAAACTTGGTCCCCATTCCAAATGATAACTAGTATAAGTGTGTATAAAGTGTTGCTCCGGGCTGCAGACACCCATAAGCTGCAAGTGTGTCAGCCACCGCAGCTGACGGTTAGCTCCGTTTTGTAAGAGGTCTTTGAGCAGAGCAGCATTGGATAACAATGAACAG